>NC_134361.1:35171961-35459461 GCF_048569485.1 Anomaloglossus baeobatrachus
CACTACAAGGGTATTTTACTCAGGGATAGGTTGTATACTCTACCCAGAAAATTCATAATAGCCGTCCAATTAACCATAAGTTAGACATGTAAACATCTATATAAAGTATGGGCTACGAATTTAGAGGGTAAGAGGATTAGATGTTCCAAAGCAGGAGGGGCTGCCTTAAATTGAAGGTACAAGTTTACATCAAACCGTGGTTCCCCACCATAGAATGGTAGGAAGTCATGGTGATCAAGCATGGAGCACCGCAAAGGGTTAAATAATGTTGAAAGCCCACTACAAAAGCACTAATAAAACAAACAACCGCAATGTGCAGGGCAAGGAAGTTCTCTTACCTAAAGTGCTGAGTGCAATGTAGTGCAACAAGAGGTTGCGGTGCGACCGGCATGAAAGGAGGCAGTCCCAGTGGTGGTAAAGAAGTATCCCTAAGAGTAGCCAAAGGTCTCCATCCGACGCGCGTTTCGCGGCAATTTGGTAGCTTTATCAAGGTGGAAAACCAGAGACACTCTGGTTTTCCACCTTGATAAAGCTACCAAATTGCCGCGAAACGCGCGTCGGATGGAGACCTTTGGCTACTCTTAGGGATACTTCTTTACCACCACTGGGACTGCCTCCTTTCATGCCGGTCGCACCGCAACCTCTTGTTGCACTACATTGCACTCAGCACTTTAGGTAAGAGAACTTCCTTGCCCTGCACATTGCGGTTGTTTGTTTTATTAGTGCTTTTGTAGTGGGCTTTCAACATTATTTAACCCTTTGCGGTGCTCCATGCTTGATCACCATGACTTCCTACCATTCTATGGTGGGGAACCACGGTTTGATGTAAACTTGTACCTTCAATTTAAGGCAGCCCCTCCTGCTTTGGAACATCTAATCCTCTTACCCTCTAAATTCGTAGCCCATACTTTATATAGATGTTTACATGTCTAACTTATGGTTAATTGGACGGCTATTATGAATTTTCTGGGTAGAGTATACAACCTATCCCTGAGTAAAATACCCTTGTAGTGTATACTTTTTAAGTCCTATTCCTTGTTGTGTATTCAATAAAAAGTAATTATATTTGCACTTTACTCTCGTTCTCCTGCATTTTATTCTTAATATGAGTAGTGCTGGCACTCTCCCTACCTCACCTTGGTAGGCTTAGTGCTTATATTTATGGCTCTCCTTGTGAGATACGTGTTGTTAGAGTAGAAAAGGGTAGTTAGAGGGCTAATATCACCATCCCTTCTGATCTAGAGTAGAAAAGGGCAGTTAAGGGGATAATGTTGCCATCCATTGTGATCTAGAGTAGAAAAGGGCAGTTAAGGGTATAATGTCGCCATCCCTTGTGATCTAGAGTAGAAAAGGGCAGTTAAGGGGATAATGTTGCTATCTCTTGTGATCTAGAATAGAAAAAGGCAGTTAAGGGGATAATGTTGCCATCCCTTGTGATCTAGAGTAGAAAAGGGCAGTTAAGGGGATAATGTTGCCATCTCTTTTGATCTAGAGTAGAAAAGGGCAGTTAAGGGGATAATGTTGCCATCCCTTGGGATCTAGAGTAAAAAAGGGCAGTTAAAGGGATAATGTTGCCATCCATTGTGATCTAGAGTAGAAAAGGGCAGTTAAAGGGATAATGTTGCCATCCCTTGTGATCTAGAGTAGAAAAGGGCAGTTAAAGGGATAATGTTGCCATCCCTTGTGATCTAGAGTAGAAAAGGGCAGTTAAGGGGATAATGTTGCCATCCCTTGTGATCTAGAGTAGAAAAGTGGTTAATACTGAAATTTCTAATGGTCATACAGATCAAAAGGGAATAGAGAGGACTGTGTATTTGTAACTGTTCATCCGCATAGTTTTCCCAATGATTGGGCAGAACGTTTAGGAGCGCTCTGCCTGATCATTGAAGGGGTAGTCTGATATTCATATTTTCAGAAGTGTACTCCACTCCTATACCAGGAATAATGTTTCTAGTGCCGAATAGCACTGCAATTATGTCAGAATTTGCAAGAAAAACCTCTATCTACCTCTGTATGAAATCTGTGGCATGAGCTGGTTCAGTAGGTCCTCATAGACTCTGGGTGCTGTGCTCGATAGGATGCAGCCACGTGCACGAGCCATAAGAGCTGTGGGAGAGAATAACAGATATTTCCATGGAATATAATATATGGTTTTATATATCGCATGTAAATAAGGACCTATATGGAGAAACTGCCATATATAATGTGAGGTATCGCAGGGAGGTGTTATATGGAGGGATGCAGAATACAAAGGAACTGAAGAGGGAAAATGAGCTAAGTGAGTTATAGAGCAGGACTATATAGCACAATATAGGAGGTGATATCCATTACCAGGAGGCTGTGCCTATATAATGCTGTATTCTCTGGCGGAGAAGCGGCTGCTGTGAATTACAGGCGGAGGATTTACACGTCTCATGCAGCAGATTGAAGTGCCCCGCTTTCTCATCCATCTTCTCCCCGACTCTGTTCCTGTGAGCTATGGAGGTTTGCTGGGAACAGTCCGATAATTGAAATCCCTTCTCGGCCAGTGCCGGCACAAGGCTGGTCAACGAAGAAAACATTTTTCTTTCCCTCCATTCCCCCGGCCGCGCTCCCTCCGCCTCCAGAGCAACTGTACTCCACATATTGCTCCATTTCCCTTCGGCACGCACTCCAAGCATTGATTACCCGCCTGCGCCATCTATCACCTTGGATAGCCGGCAAATTACTCTGCTCCCAACATTCATTTTTCACCATCCTGCCTCCCTCCTAATCACTTTTTGTGCTTCTAAGGCTGTTTATATCCAGTCTCCTTCTGTCGCACCTGCATAACACTGCGTTCATTAAACTGCTCTCACATATAAGGTGGTGCAGCACGGCGAAGAACAGGACCCAACGAATATTATATAAAATACTGATGCTAAAAAGGCGCCCATTTATTGGGCAAATACACCACAGATAGAACTAATCCCGTGGACCTCAAAAAGGTTTGTTTTAATCCCAAATGAATATTACATGTCCTCTAGGTGCCCTTGAATATCACACAGAGCAGAGGTTAAAAAAAGCTAAACTTTAGATGGAATATTAAAAAAATTAAATATTATTCCAAAAATTTAGCATTTGGCATAACATTGGGGTCAATATTGGATAGAATTTCCATGTGTCCACCAGGGTAATGCTTCTGAGGGCCACCCTGTGTATAGATAGACAATATAGATATCAGGTTTATTAGGTTATTTCTACACCCACCTATAAGAAATAGACCCCCTAGTGATTGGCGTCAAAGTCAATGTCAAACGAACCTGTCTTGTGTTGGACCTTTGGGGCCATTTTGTATTAGGAGCCCATTAATGTTCAAAACATTAACCATGACCTACAAAGCCATCCACAACCTGTCTCCTCCCTACATCTGTGACCTAGTCTCCTGGTACTTACCTGCACGTAACCTCAGATCCTCACAAGATCTCCTTCTCTACTCTCCTCGCATCTCCTCTTCCCACAATCGCGTACAAGATTTCTCCTGTGCCTCCCCCATACTCTGGAACGTTCTACCTCAGCACATCAGACTCTCCCCTACCGTGGAAAGCTTCAAGAGGAACCTGAAGACCCATCTCTTCCAACAAGCCTATAACCTACAATAGCCTTCAGTCCAGCAGACCACTGCGCAACCAGCTCTGTCCTCACCTATTGTACCATCACCCATTCCCTGTAGACTGTGAGCCCTCGCGGGCAGGGTCCTCTCTCCTCCTATACCAGACTGTTTTGTATTGTTAATGATTGTTGTACGTATACCCTCTTTCACTTGTAAAGCGCCATGGAATAAATGGCGCTATAATAATAAATAAATAATAATAATAATAGTGAGTTGATACACATGGCACTTCTGGGGTGGTGCACAAGTAGGGTCCAAAACCGTCTCAATTAGATGTAAAAACTTGGCACTCAAGATCAATGTTGATAGTGGTTTTTATTGTGAAGAACTTGTAGGACCAGCACAAACACAGATGTTTCGGTTAAAAGACATTCATTAGTGTGCGTACAGAGGATCCTCAGAAAGTATAGTAGCGTGGCGAGTGGTGCAGCTGGTGTCCACCCCTGTCTATGTGGCTCTGCGTCATACCAAGCCACGCCGTTCGCCACACTACTATACTTTCTGAGGACCCTCTGCACGTACACTGATGAAGGTATTTTGACCGAAGTGTCTGTACTTGTGCTGATCCAACAGGTTCTTCACAATAAAAGCCACTAATCCCATTATTATGCCATAGTCTTGGTCCATCAAAGACACCTTTGGTACTTTAGTGGGCCAGTAGTCCAAGACAATCCAAGCAAAAGTTGACCTAATCACTAGACCTAAATCCCTTTGGTAGACCAGTCAAAGATGGTAATGGACAAGCTCATATTATCATGAAACCTCTAACCCAACCAAAAAGTCACTAGTTTTTCTATAAATACGACCCCACTTTTGACCACTGGTACTGTCCATACTACCCATGAGGAGACCTTTGTCATCAGTGCAAGCCAACTAGAAGAACACTGATCATTTTCAACTATTTCTGCAAAAACCATGTTGGGTTTATTCCAGATATCATGGGTTAAGGAGATAATGGCCAGCTATGGACCATCTAAGCACCAGCTAAGGCCATCATAAGTGCTGTCAAGAGGATGGCTCTCAAGAACATAATAGCTTTAGGTTTTTTCAAGTCACACCATTACCCATATAGCCCATTATCCCATGCAATGGAGTTGGATAAAGCTGCCCACAGACTAAAAACATACCCTAATTAGATGATTTTCCAATGTTTATTCCTTATGAAAAAACTAAGGCTTAAAAATTATGCACAACCAGATCTTTCTATTGCTCCACAGGAGAAATTCTTGGTCAACTCTTCTATAAAACTCTGAGAGCAACGATAATGACCACGATTGAGACCGTTCCCAAAGCAAGCATGATAAATTTTCAACAGTCCTAAGCAAATCGCCATTTATAGACACATAGATGATTAGTTTGAGCACCAATTATCGGTGGAATTTACGTTGCGTCTATCTACGGTCAACCGTAGACTGAAGCTGCTACACGGTAGAGCGCTTTCTGTATACTCTAACTTTTTTTTTATATTGTTTTTGCTGTCTCTGTCTCTCCCTTGAAATTCAGTTTCCCTCACTCCCCCATCTTCCTCTCTCTATCATCCATCTCCCCTTCTCTCCCTCACTCGCCTCCCCCCCTTTTAATTTTCCAGGCTGTGCTCGGCTGTGGGGTAGGAGCTAACATTTTTCTTCCCTTATTGTCAGGCGGATCGCTGTGCTCTCGGCTCCCAGAGATGGCAAAAGCCAATCAGCTCGTCTATGGATTAAAGATTGTTGTTTACTGCTGGGGGACCATTGATCAAGTAAATGAGTTTATGTTAATGAAGGAAAGAGCTGCACTCATTACTCTTCGCTGGCCTCTGACAGGTCCTGCTACAGATGCAATTTTCAGTCCCCCTTTCTTTGCTGGTACAGAAATGCTTCAGACTGAGGATACTTGCAGATCCACCCTTCTTCTTTTCCTTCTCCCTTGCTTGACCAAATCTAATAGTCCCTATTTCAACGCTCATGTACTGAACCCCACCATATGTCTCCATAAGAGGAAACCACCTTCGAAAAGACAACACCATTTGGTCCCTATAACCGTATTCACATCTTGTTTTCCTTCTCATAATACTCATTCGCATATACTCTGGTCAACCTGATCTTGCCGGAGCTCCATCTTTGGGCAGTAATAGACTGGTAAATGTCACATCATGGCCAATGGATGAAAAATGGAGGATGGATTGTCTCCACAATTCAAAAATCATCACAATGTGTTCTTGTTGCTCGGTTGTGAATGATTCACTATGTATGATGGTTAGCAGTACTGCCTTACAGCACTGGGGTCCTTGGTTTGACTCTAGACATGGCAATATGCCGTTTGTGTGGACCTCCTACTTGTCCCCTACTTACTCTACAGTTCAAAAACATAGTCGTAGGTCAACTGGCAGCTTCCTACAAAATTGACCCCAGTATAGACATCTAGGTGAAAGAGTGGAGGTTAAGAAGACCATGTAGCTGCTTTGAGAACCTTGGAGAGAGAGGTATCCAGTCTTGGTGTCACGCTAGGTACGGGGAAGTACCAAGCGAAAGGGAAGGGAAACCCTGTGTCTAGGGAAAGGGAAGATGGTGACCCCTGACCAAACCCTAGTTAGGTTCCGTACCTATGCGCCAAGCCGGATACCTGACCCTAAGGTATCCCTAGTGCTGGACCCTAAATAGGGAACAGGTGGGATGAGCTCCTTGCCAACCCCACTAAACACTATAGAAGACACAAGGAGGACACACAGGAGGAAGAGCATGGACTACTTATCTACAGATGACTCAGGTAGAAGTTCAGCAAAGTTTCCATGAACGATACAACAGAGGAGTACAAGCCACCTGCTTCCAACCAAGGCTTGAATGAACTGAATAATATCACCAGCACCAGTCCAAGGAAGGAAGAAATATTGAGGAAGAGGACATGTTGACAAAACACATTTGAGATACCATTTTTCAGTTCTCATTCCCCTCACATACCATCCATGTTTCCCTGTATTATACAATGTGTTATTACTTGCCTTCTGGTTGAAAACGGGTTTTTTTTTTTTACCATGGAACCATTTGAAAAAGACTTTAAAAAAATAAAAATATGTTACACATAAAGAACCACATGCACACAATGTAAAAATCCCCAAATATAAGGACATTTATTTATACTGTCACAGTACATAAAAAAGCAGGTTACGTGTGTCGTATAACAGATCTGATCGCCTCAGACCTAAATGTCTGAGAATAAGCTTCAATCAACATTTATTCAATGTAGAACTTTGTCATTTATCTTCATTAAAAGGGTTTTTCGGAGTTATCTAAAAGTTACCCAAAGCCACAAATGCTGGAACAATAACTAAGAAAATCTGTACTCGCCCATCTAGTTCCCATAATTTCAGCGCCCTACCCTTGGTCTTACCTATCTGCTGTGATGATGTCTCCAACACCTCACGTGACCCCTGCAGACAATCACTAGATGGCATCACAAAGTAGACAGAAAACAAGGGGGTGGAAACAAGGACGCGGTGCTGAAACGGCAGGAATTATAGATAAGGTATAGATTAGCATCTGTAGCTTTGTGCAACATTTATAACTTGGAAAATCCCTTTAACAGGAGTCTGTCAGCAGGATTTTAACCTCCAAACTATTTACATGCTCATGTAGCTTTTTCAAAGACAAGTCCAGCAAACCCTTTACATGGCCAGTTCTTTCCTCCATTACCAAGAAATCAGTGTTTGAATTGATATGCAAATGAGGCTGAGGAGCTATTTGTACATCTGACCCCTCCGTCACTCCAGCTCTATTCCCCGCCCAACACCGCCTCCTCATGCTTGACTGACTTCCTGTATGCTGTATGACTTCAGATTAGGCTATAGCATCAGATGGGAGAGCATTGGATGTGATATGCTAATGACACTTGGCTCAATCCTAATACTAATGAGCACGGGGACTAGTCCCAAAGGCGTTATATCCCCCAGTTAGGGGTACTTTGCACGCTGCGACATCGCTAGCCGATTGTAGCGATGCCGAGTGCGATAGTCCCCGCCCCCGTCGCAGATGCGATATCTTGTGATAGCTGCCGTAGCGAACATTATCGTTTCACACGCACTCACCTACTCTGCGACGTCGCTCTGGCCGGCGACCCGCCTCCTTCCTAAGGGGGCGGGTCGTGCGGCGTCACAGCGACGTCACTTGGCAGGCGGCCAATAGAAGCGGAGGGGTGGAGATGAGCGGCATGTAAACATCCCACCCACCTCCTTCTTTCCTCATTGCAGCCGGCGGCAGGTAAGGAGATGTTCCTCGCTCCTGCGGCTTCACACACAGCGATGTGTGCTGCCGCAGGAGCGAGGAACAACATCGTACCTGTCGCTGCAGCGAAATTATGGAAATGACCGACACTACACAGATCACCGATTTACGTCGCTTTTGCGATCGTTTATCGGTGCTTCTAGGCTTTACACGTTGCAACGTCGTTACCGGCGCCGGATGTGCGTCACTTTCGATTTGACCCCGATGAGATCGCAGTAACGATGTCGCAACGTGCAAAGTACCCCTTAGTCCGCCCTGTGATGTGATCACTGGTGATGTGCACGAGGGGAGATGTGTCGCTGAGATGATTGAAATCAGTGATATGAACCTGTGTGGAATACTCCAGCATATTAGGTGCTGAGAGGGTGAATTTGTATTACTTGGGCCGGGTTTGTTGTGGACAGCTAAAGAGATGGGTGGGATGGCTGTTCTCCATATCTCCACCTCGGGGTGTGGTCCCAGAGGTAAAAGCCAGGCCTCTGGACACACTCATGGTCTGCTCTGTAACGTCCTGTGCTGGAGGAAGTAGTTCTGTTTTTGTAAATGGATTGTGGCTGCTGGTAAGGGTACTTTCACACCTCCGGTTTTTCTTCTGCGGCACAATCCGGCACTTTGCAGGAAAATCGCAACCGGTTTTTTTTGCTGCCGGTTGCGATTTTCCTGCATAGACTTTAATTAGTGCCGCATTGTGCCGCATGGCCTTGCGTTCCATCCGGTTTTTGCCGCATGCGGCAGATTTAGCCGATGCGGCGGCCGGATGGAACGTTGCCTGGCACGTTTTTTCGTGCGGCAAAAAAAACCGCATCGCGCCGCATTCGGCCGATGCGGCGCATCTCTCAATGCATGCCTATGGCGGCCGGATGCGGCGCGATGCGGCAAATACCGCATCCGGCCGCCGCATGCGGTTTTTGCCACTGCGCATGCTCAGTAGCATGCCGCAAGCGGCAAAAACCGGGCGGGCCGCATGGGAAAAACTTATGCAAAGGATGCGGTGTTTTCACCGCATCCGTTGCATAGCTTGCACAGCCGGATTGAGCCGCAGGGCTCAAGCCGGATGTGTGAAAGTAGCCTAATAAACCAGGTGAAAATCGACACGTGAGGTGTTCCTGCATCCATCTCCTACTGCTGAGAGAGTGGCTCCACTACAGCCCTCTTACATGGTACCACACCCACAGGGGCGTACTAACATGCTATTCAGTGCAGCATCACCAGCGTACCTGTGTTTGCTGTGACCGCGCTTCTGAATGCTGGGCACTTTCAGTCATGTGCAGTATTAAGGCGGGTGTACGCATCCCGGCTTCAGACCGAAAGTGGCGAGGCATTCAGAAGATAGGTCACAGCGAACACAGGTACGCTTGTGATGCTGCACTGAATAGCATCTTAGTATGTGAGAAGAAGTTTTTTTCAGCTCACCTGTCATCCGATGCCATGTGAATCATCAGAGTTCTCAGGGTCCACCGGTCAGTCCACGCCGGTATAAGGCTATGTGCCCACGAGACTCTGTATCTGCGGATTTTTCTGCATCAAAATCCGCAGCTTTCCCCCGGAATCCGCACCTTTTCATAGGTGCGGATTTGATGCGGATTTTGTTGCGGATTTTGCGATTTTTTTTAAATCAATTGAATAGGCAAAATCCGCACAAAAATCCGCAACAATAATTGACATGCCGCAGATTTTTCCGCATGAAAATCCGCACGATTTCCACTGCAGAAAAATCCGCAGCGTGGGCACAGCATTTCCCAAATGCCATAGAAATGGCTGGGGAGTAGCTGTGCTTCAGATTTCTGGAAAATCCGCGGCTTTTCCGCGAGAAATCCGCGGCAAAAGCCGCGCATTTTCCGCAGCATGGGCACATAGCCTTACAGAGAAGAAAAGGGTAATATGAACCCGGCACAATTTCCTTAAAAAAATCTTTGATCCTTTATTGAGAAAAATATATATATATTTTAAAATTCAGCCTGGAAACGCACTGTGCAAGGGTATCATAGCAGGATAAACTTAAGTTTATCCTGCTATGATACCCTTGCACAGTGCGTTTCCAGGCGGAATTTTAAAATATATATATTTTTCTCAATAAAGGATCAAAGATTTTTTTAAGGAAATTGTGCCGGGTCCATATTACCATTTCCTTCCATGTTAGTATGCCCCTGTGGGTGTGCTAACATGCTAAGAGGGCAGACTAGTCACAGGATGTAAGGCCCTTGGGACTAGTTCCTGCGCTCATTAGCATAAGATAAAAGATGTTTAGCAATACTTTTTCTAAAGATCTCTTTATCTATGCTGGTGTATATGTGATGCCCTGGGCAAGCCAGGGGTCACAGGTCATGACACCACCACACCCTACACCCCGGATAGGTACACCGAAGCTACACCAAAAATCCTTGTTGCCTTCCTCCAGGGGCTGATGTCCACACCAGGGGGTGGGCCAGGCGGTTGGCTCCGCCCACCGAGGAGTTCACAGTCCTGGAGGCGGGAAAAGCAGGAGTTGAGTTTAGTGAGAGTTGGAGAATGAAGTGATAGAGGAGCAAGAGAGAGGAGTAAAGTGGAAGAGAAAGTGACAGTTGAGGAAGCCTGAAGTTGGTCCGGGTGCGTGCCCCGGACTGAGACAGCAAGGTCAGCAGACGGCGGTGACCGTCTGCAGGGGTGACTGCTTGGAGGTTGCTGGAAGGACCGCGGACGGGTGGTGGCCCGGCGGTACCGGAGCGGTATACGAAGAGCAGTCAGCACCAGTGGCAGGGGCCTTTCGGATCCCGGCAAGGCTAGGAGTCGCCGTGAATTTGCCAAATCCGTTAGTGAAGGGGACCTCTGGGTCTCCCAATAAGCAAGTCCCGATTGAAGGCAACAGTCCAACCGTTGGAGAGAGACACCGCCACCGCCAGGGCACCAGTTTCTCAGGGCCAGCGCCTGCGGGCAAAGTAGGGCTCCTCCGGCCCATATCCAAGCCAGGGAGCGGGTTACCGGTGGGAACCCATCGCAACCATCATCATCTTAGGTGCAGGAAAAGGGACCGTCACCGTCAACTACTGGGGAAAGCAAGTGCAGCCGTCCGTGGGAACCGTCTTTCCAGCCGTGTGTTTTACCGAGAACTGTGTCATCGTCTCAGGCTGAGTGAGTACCACAGTGCCGCAAGGCACAGCGCTGCCCCCGCGTCCCTGCACCCCACCAAGCCCTGCATCACCCACCTCATCACTGGGCCCCGGGACAACAACCCCCTACCCATGGAGGGGAGAACCAACAACTTTGCTGCTCCCTGTCATCAGTCCCCGGGATCCCCATACAGAGCAGCGATGGTGTCAACAAATCACCACAACCGTGGGTGGTGTCACGGACAATAAACTATCCCTAATCCCAATCCCCTTTCACTCACGGGCGAGGAGCGCCGCTCGAGTCTCCGGGATCCGGCCCATCGCTCGAGCCACCGAGCAGCAGCAGCAGCCGCAGCGGCAGCCGGACCCGAGCAGTGGGAGAGCGCGGCGTCCCCTCCTCCGCCCGCGACAACTTGCCGTCACAAACAGGATCTTACCGCTCTGCCGTTGGGTAGAGGTGCGCCTTGTAACCGCAGGAGGTATCCGGCCGGAAAATTTCAGAAGTCGCCATCTTTGGCGCGAAAAGTTCCCGCTCGAGCGTCTTCTCGAGTAGTAGAGGCGCGAAGGCCAAAACCCCGCCCCGATAGAGGAGGGGCCGAAAAGAGGCTGAAGGAGACGGAATGGTGGCTAGCTGCATGTGAGCGCAGCTATAAAAGCAGGGACGCCAGGACCCTGCAGCCATCTTGTTCCTGGGAGAGGCCGCCAGCAACATGTTCATGCCGTCCCGCAGCACCGTAGCCCCCGCGCCTGGAACCGCAGCGTGGGTGGAGATCCGGACCGCGCAGCTCTACCAGAGGCTGCAGGTCAAGATGCAGCTCCTCATGGAGGAGTGGGAGACCGACATGGCGGACGTCGTAGCAACCGTGCGGAGACGCGAGGAGGAAGCGGAGAAAGGGAGGGTGAGTGACCCACGCCCCGATGCCCTCGAAGGGCCGGTCATCGCGGCTGCGGGACCCGGTCCAAACCCTCTCCCCCTGCTGCCTCCTTCGCCACCCGTTCCGGAAGCCGTGACCCCGCCACTAGGCCCGCTACCACCGCAACCGGTAGCGATACCCAGCATGTCCGCCCAGGCGGACCGACCTGCAGCCGGAGCCCGTAGTCGACCGGAGGTGCTGCCCTGGAAAGCCCCGAAAACCAAACCGGAGGCGTCCCCCGAGAAAGTCCCCGAGCCGGAGCCGATGACCCGCTCTGTGCCGAAGGCCCAACCGCGGAAAGCCCCTGTGCCCATCCCCCACACCTCGGCTGAGGTTGCGCCGGGTTGCCGATGCAAGGCAGCGTCTAAGGCCAAGTCACCGCGGGACCTGACGCCCAGAGTACCAGTAGTGGGCAATGTCCAACAGGTCTCGCGGGGCCCGACCCGTGCGCCGGAGCTTGCAGCAGCGCCGTACTGGGACAGGGAGCCGGTACCGTTGGGCCCGGAGATTGAAGAGAGGGAAAGAAGGAAGGCGGAGTTGGTGGCCCGTGCAATCCGGGAAAAAGAGAGCCTCCGTCAGGCAACTTTCCGTGTCCGGGGCCCGCTGTACGAAGGGCAGGTGAGGCGGTTTGATGTCCGCCGGGGCTATGGGTTTATATATGAACCGGGCCTGGAGGCCGAAGTGTTTATAGCCCGGCGGGATGTGAATGCCCACCTGCCTGAGGAGCATCCCGGTCGTAACCTGTTGCCGGGCGACATCGTGCAGTACACCCGGCACTGTGGGGAGAGGGGGTGGTTCGCGCTGGATGCGAAGTTAAGGGGCAGCCAGGAGTCCCGTGTGAGCGCCGCGCCCCCTCCCTCAGGTGATGTTGAGGACTCGGAATAACGGCAGCGGAGCACCGTTGCACCGTCCCCGTTGGGACCACCAGTGTGTTTGTTTAAAGTTCTGCAGATGATGATAAGAAAATGGAACCGAGGATTTATCTGATTTTACCGTGATTGGAAACCGGCCGTTGCCGGCACCGTTGTCCCCGTGGGAACCGCTTGAAAAGTTGTTTGCATAGGAACTCCTATGGACAAGCCCGTGAACTTGCAGGGCAACCACAAACGTTAAGTGGGTTGTAAATAAAAATGATGTTGTGCAGCTACCGTAACCGCCTCCGGAGAGGCAGGTGGGAAGGACAGATCCCGCTCGGGTAACTTGGTGCAGGACTGGGGTCAAGGGGTGCTGCCTGGGTTTTAGGGGCAGCATCAGGGCCAGGTTACTTGGGTGGGAGAGAGCGGCAGCCGCAACTATTTAAAATGTTTGCAACGTTTAAGTACCGAACCTCCCGATGTGGGATGATGTCATAAGTTGTATTATGTTTACCTTTTATATATTTTTCAGAAAATAAAACCGGTGTTGGACGGGCAGCCCGCGGACGGTCTGCATTTTGCTAAGGGGGAATGTGACGCCCTGGGCAAGCCAAGGGTCACAGGTCATAACACCATCACACCCTACACCCCAGTTAGGAACACCAAGGCTAACCTAAAATCCTTGTTGCCTTCCTCCAGGGGCTGATGTCCACACCAGGGGGTGGGCCAGGCGGTTGGCTCCGCCCACCGAGGAGTTCACAGCCCTGGAGGCGGGAAAACCAGGCAGTCAAGCTAGGGAGGAGGGAGGAGAAGGAAGTGGTAGAGGAGCTTGAGTGAAGGAGTAAAAAGTGGCAGTTAAGGCAGCCTGAAGCTGGTCCGGGTGTGTGCCCCGGACTGAGAGACAGCAAGGTCAGCAGACGGCGGTGACTGTCTGCAGGGGTGACTGCTTGGAGGTTGCTGGAAGGACCGCGGACGGGTGGTGGCCCGGCGGTACCGGAGCGGTATACGAAGAGCAGTCAGCACCAGTGGCAGGGGCCTTTCGGATCCCGGCAAGGCTAGGAGTCGCCGTGAATTTGCCAAATCCGTCAGTGAAGGGGACCTCTGGGTCTCCCAACAAGCAAGTCCCGATTGAAGGCAACAGTCCAACCGTTGGAGAGAGACACCGCCACCGCCAGGGCACCAGTTTCTCAGGGCCAGCGCCTGCGGGCAAAGTAGGGCTCCTCCGGCCCATATCCAAGCCGGGGAGCGGGTTACTGGTGGGAACCCATCGCAACCATCATCATCTTAGGTGCAGGAAAAGGGACCGTCACCGTCAACTACTGGGGAAAGCAAGTGCAGCCGTCCGTGGGAACCGTCTTTCCAGCCGTGTGTTTTACCGAGAACTGTGTCATCATCTCAGGCTGAGTGAATACCACAGTGCCGCAAGGCACAGCGCTGCCCCCGCGTCCCTGCACCCCACCAAGCCCTGCATCACCCACCTCATCACTGGGCCCCGGGACAACAACCCCCTACCCACGGAGGGGAGAACCAACAACTTTGCTGCTCCCTGTCATCAGTACCCGGGATCCCCATACAGAGCAGCGGTGGTGTCAACAAATCACCACAACCGTGGGTGGCGTCACGGACAATAAACTATCCCTAATCCCAATCCCCTTTCACTCACGGGCGAGGAGCGCCGCTCGAGTCCCCGGGATCCGGCCCTTCGCTCGAGCCACCGAGCAGCAGCAGCAGGCCGCAGCAGCCGCAGCGGCAGCCGGACCCGAGCAGTGGGAGAGCGCGGCGTCCCCTCCTCCGCCAGCGACAGGTACTGATATCGTAGCATGTAAAGCCACCCTTAGTCTGTGGACCGACATATGACCCCATTCTTACCCAGGATGGGACATCACACCTCTGGCTGAGGTGCAATATCTCTGTGGCGACGGAAGCCTCAGGGGCGCCACAGGTAAGTGTTTAATATATGATCACAGAATCAACTTTGTAACAGATTTTGAAAATGCTAAAATTCCTTTAATCTAGCATCAATGGGGATCAATAGCAGAAGTGTATAAAGAAATCCCGGGACCCCATTGTAAAGGTCTAAAATGCAGCCGAACCCACAGCCCTTCAGCTGCCATTAAACAATCCATCAGGTTCTCACAATCGCATCATGCGGGACAACTGGGGTGACAAAGGGCCTCATCCCCAGTCGCTGATCACCATGGCATCTAAGTGGTTACATTTCTGCGATCAGAGCAACTGCCAAAAGAAGTGACTTGTATGTTTTCTTTTCTGCCATGTGTTTTTTTAAAACCTCTTCAGAAAATAAAAACACTTAAAAAACTAATTGCATCAACAAAGTGGATTTCCCATATAAAAAAATTAAAAGTCTTTCAAGCTTTTTTTGTGTTATTTTTATTACTTTTTTTTCTTTTAGCATATCTGTTTTAGAAAAAACCCTCAAAAAACTTCAACCGTGCATAGCCTTAACTTCAGGGTATGTACACCCTTCATGCATTTGGTGCAGAAATTTCTGCATCTCTTGGCAAGAAAACACAGCTTGAAAAATGTGCGTTTTTGATCCATTTTTGCATTACGTTTTTGATGCAGATTTTCCCCATTTCTTAGGGGTGCTTTACACACTGTGACATCGCTACCGATATATCGTCGGGGTCACGTCGTTAGTGACGCACATCCGGCGCCGGTAGCGACAGCGCAATGTGTAAAGCCTAGGTGCGACGATGAACGAGCGCAAAAGTGACAAAAATCGCTGATTTGTGTCACGTTGTTCATTTTCATGTCGCTCCTGGTGCAGATACGATGTTGTTCCTCGTTCCTGCGGCAGCATACATCGCTGTGTGTGAAGCCGCAGGAACGACAAACATGTCCTTACCTGCATCCATCAGCTATGCGGAAGGAAGGAGGTGGGCGGGATGTTACGTCCCGCTCATCTCCGCCCCTCCGCTGCTATTGGCCGGCCGTTTGGTGACGTCGCGGTGACGTCGCTATGACGCCGAACGCACCTCCCCCTTGAAGGAGGGATTGTTCGGCAGTCACAGCGACGTCGCCGACCAGGTATGTGCGTGTGACGCTGCCGTAGCGATAATGTTCGCTACGGCAGCAAACACCATATATCGCATGTACGACTAGGCGGGTTCTAACGCTCGTGACATCGCTAGCCGATGCTAGTGATGTCGCAGCGTGTAAAGCCCGCCTTAAAACTGGTAATATTTGCAGCTACAATGCTGAAATAGACAGTGCATATGTAAGGGTGTCTACCACGCAAAGTATTTAGTGCAGAAATTACTGCACCCTTTCTTTCTGCATCTCTTGGCAGGAGAAACGTATCTGCAAAAACGTAATTTTTTTATGTTTTTGGTTGAGATTTTTCCCATTCATTAGTATTTGTAAAATCTGCAGATAAATTGCTGAAATGGTATGTGCGCGCGTAAGGGTCTGTGCGCATGTAAGGGTCTGTGTGCATGTAAGGGTCTGTGCGCACGTAAGGGTCTGTGCACATGTAAGGTTCTGTGTGCACGTAAGGGTCTGTGCGCACGTAAGGGTCTGTGTGCATGTAAGGGTCTGTGCGCACGTAAGGGTCTGTGCGCACGTAAGGGTCTGTGCGCACTTAAGGGTCTGTGCGCACGTAAGGGTCTGTGCGCACGTAAGGGTCTGTGCGCACGTAAGGGTCTGTACGCACGTAAAGGTCTGTGCGCACGGAAGGGTCTGTGCGCACGGAAGGGTCTGTGCAAACCTAAGGGTCTGAGCACACATAAGGGTCTGTGCGCACATAAATGTGACGCCCTGGTGCCACCAAGTGGTCACACACAGAATAGGCCCCCAGATAACACCATCCCTCACAGGGTTATACCGAGCCGACGAAACCCTAGTCACCCCCCCCAGGGTAGGAAAGGCACACCAGTGGGTGGGACCAGACTGAAGGGAAACGCCCACCTAGGGGGTCTAGAGAACCTGGGGCGGGAAAAAGTCGAGTTGTGAGTTTGCAGTTGAGTAGTGAATTGAGCAGAGAGGAAAGGCGACGGGGTTGGAGCCCCGGCGTACTGGCTAGGTGGCAGATGGTGGTTTGTGTCTTTCAGGAGACGGGAAGATGGCTGCCGGAGATCCGAGGTGGACCGAGACAGGGTAGGAGCCCGCTGGTACAGACACCGGAGAACCGACCCGGAAACCGTGCACAGAGGGGGTACCTGGACCCTGAAGCAGAGACCGGAACCACCGGCTTTGTTAATTCACCAGTTGAGGACAGGATTACAGGTCCTGTCCCACCTAAAAGTCCCAAAAGAGCAGACTAGCAGCCCACCACTGGGGATAGGACATCCGTCAGGTCTCCTTTAGATCCCACGGGTCAGCGTCTGCGGGCAAGGCTCCCACCCATAGTTCTGGGAGCGGACTCCCGTGTTCTATACCGAGAAGTCCAAGGAGAACTAAAAAGAGTGCAGAGGAAAGTGACACAGACCATCAACCCGGGGTAAGGGACCAGAATACACCCGGCCGCGGCGGCCGGCCACTGGCACTTTGGTTTACCGTTGGACTTGTGATTCATTTGACTGTGAGTACACCAGCACCCCCCGGTCTGACCGGGCGCGCCGGCCCCTGCAACCACCATCCTCAGCACAGAGACACTGGGCCCCAGGGCATCCATCCCTACCCACGGAGGGGTTAATATCCAGCTGCTATCCCATCGCCCCCGGGTGCTCCCTAACAGCAGCGGTGGTGCTACAGCTCACCACACACCGTGGGTGGCGTCACCAAGTGTTCACGGCAATCCCCGTACATATACCTCCCCTTTTATTTGAAGTGTCCGGAAGATCCCTCGAGCCACACTGCGGATCCGAGCAGCCCGACTGCTGGCGTGGGGGCGGCACATAAGTGTCTGTGCGCATGTAAGGGTCTGTGCAAACCTAAGGGTCTGTGCAAACCTAAGGGTTTGTGCGCACGTAAGGGTCTGTGCGCACGTAAGGGTCTGTGCGCACATAAGGGTCTGTGCGCACGTAAGGATCTGTGCGCAAGTAAGGATCTGTGCTCTTTTAAGGGTTTGTGCGCACGTAAGGGTCTGTGCGCACGTAAGGGTCTGTGCTCACGTAAGGATCTGTGCGCACGTAAGGATCTGTGCGCACGTAAGGATCTGTGCGCTTGTAAGGGTCTGTGCTCACGTAAGGGTCTGTGCGCACGTAAGGGTCTGTGCGCACGTAAGGGTCTGTGCGCACGTAAGGGTCTGCGCGCACGTAAGGGTCTGCGCACATATAAAGTATTTGGTGCAGAAATATCTGCCCCATTTCTGCATCTCTTGGCAGGAAAAACGTATCTGCAAAAACATAAGTATTGTTATACGTTTTTGCTGTGCGCTTTTGGTGCAGATTTTTCCCATGCATTAGTATTGTTAAAATCTGCAGCTAAAAGCTGAAATGGTATGTGCACCCAAGGGTCTGTGCACACGTAAAGTATTTGGTGCGGAAATATCTCCACCATTTCTGCATCTGTTGGCAGGAAAAACGAAACGTGCGTTTTTTTAATGCATTTTTGCAGTGCGCTTCCGATGCAGATTTTTGCCATGCATTAATATGGGTGAAATCTGCAGCAAAAACGCCAAAGGAATTGATATGCTGCAGATTTAAATCTGCACAAATCTACAAGGAGAGAATACTCTACAGCGGGCTTTACACGCTGCGACATCGCTAGTAATTGCTAGCGATGTCGAGCGCGATAGCACCCGCCGCCGATATGTGGTGATCGCTGCTGTAGTGAACATTATCGCTATGGCAGCGTCACACGCACATACCTGCTCTGCGACGTTGCTCTGGCCGGCGCACCTCCTCCTTTCTAAGGGGGCGGGTCGTGCGGCGTCACAGCGACGTCACACGGCAGCCATCCAATAGAAGCGGAGGGGCGGAGATGACCGGGACGTAAACATCCCGCCCACCTCCTTCCTTCCGCATTGCCGCTGGACGCAGGTAGGAGATGTTCGCTCCTGCGGTGTCACACACAGCGATGTGTGCTGCCGCAGGAACGACGAGCAACATCGCTAACATGCAGAGAGCGATTTTTTTTGTTTCAGGACGACCTTTCCGTGGCAAACGATTGTGCCCGCTTTTGCGATCATTTAAGGTCGCTCGAACGTGTCACACGCTGCGATATCGTTAATGACGCCGGATGTGCGTCACTAACGACGTGACCCTGACGATAATTCATTAACAATATCGCAGCGTGTAAAGCCCCCTTATGTGTGCACGAGGCTTCAGGATTCTCATTCACTTTCAGGTGTTGTAACAAATCTGCACTGAAAAAAAAGCATCGAAAAACGCACTGTGAGTTTTTGTACTTCAAGTTTTTGAGGAGGATTTTGAAGAGTTTCCACTCCAAAAAAGGAGCAACAAGACTATGTGTGAACATACCCCTAGGCCGAATTCACACGTCTGTATCTCATGGGCCATGGGTCTCCTGCCGCCAGGGGCGGACATATCATTGGCGCAATCTGTGCAGCCGCCCTCTTTTGTCTGTGTCTGCCAGTGCCTGACGCAAATGTGACAGCTTCATATATGCCTATGAGGCTGTCAAGTTCACGACCAGTCCGTACATCCCCGAGAAATACGGACATGTTCACTGAATTCCAGACTATCAGAAATTCTGGATTATCGGACGCTGGATTCAAGGAATTTCTCTGTTACAAGAGCAAATTAATTGGTGAAAATGTAATAAATGGAGCCTTTCATTTCCATTTTGCCTTGAAGTCCGTGAATCCAGCCCCTTTTTTTTTTTCCTGTGGTATTTACACCCTGACAGTATCAATTACAGCAGCGTGGCCTCAGCCCTAACTTCTCTGCTCGCCACTTAATGGAATGTGTAAAGGCGCACACTGCCTCCGAGTGCCCCGTGGCACCCTCTGCTATTCTAACACGGGGCCCTGCTCCTCCACAGGGCTAATTGAGGCCTGGATTTCTGCTGGAGATAAAAGCCCTCTGGGGATGAAGCTGATAATTACCAAACTCATTCGACTTTGGGAGCTCAGCTGGGATTTGAACCCAGGTCTGCGGAGGTCAGAGGTTAATGTGGTAACCTCAGAGACCCTCTCAAACTAGCAGCCCCCTCCCCCCCTATATTCGCAGTCACCAAAGACTACAAGTACTTCATACACACGTACATGCAATGACCAGCTATTTATACAACTGCCATAATCCATACATAATACGCTGTGTCCGTACATGTGTATCCGTTTACTCCGATACCTAATCACCTCGTCACACACCGAGCAGAGACCCCGTAAGAGGCACATTTACATGGAAAACGCGTTTAGTACAAGAAGTGAAGGAATGCAGTATCAACACCTTTTATTTATGCCATTTGCATCTGGAGATTGTAGTAGGAAATCACCTAAATAACATAGCCGTAATTGTATTTTAAGGAGTTGTCTGATTAGGGCAAAGCCTGTAAATAGGCCCCATAGGGCTATAAAGACCCCCAAAGGCATTAAAGTATAGAGGTCCTAAGCGAGCAAGGTCCAAAACCAGCCCCCTTCCCCTGTATTAGCTCACAAAGAGGGGTACGACCATGTCTTAAACTCCTAGGGCTGTGGTAGGACGTCATATAGCTATATAGGTTGTAAAAAGTAGGACGTCATATACCAAAGCTATATGGATTGTAAAACTTAGGACGTCATATAGCTATATAGACTGTAAAGAGTAGGATGTCATAGAGCTATATAGGTTGTAAAACATAGGACATCATATAGCTATATAGGTTGTAAAACATAGGACATCATATAGCTATATAGGTTGTAAAACATAGGATGTCATATAGCTATATAGGTTGTAAAAAGTAGGATGTCATGTAGCTATATATGTTGTAAAACATAGGACATCATATAGCTATATAGGTTGTAAAAAGTAGGACGTCATGTAGCTATATATGTTGTAATATGTAGGACGTCATATAGCTATATAGATTTTAAAAAGTAGGACGTCATATAGCTATATAGGTTGTAAAATGTAGGAAGTCATATAGCTATATAGGTTGTAATACGTAGGACGTCATATAGCTATATAGGTTGTAATACGTAGGACGTCATATAGCTATATAGGTTGTAAAAAGTAGGACGTCATATAGCTATATAGGTTGTAAAACATAGGACGTCATATAGCTATATAGGTTGTAAAAAGTAGGATGTCATATAGCTATATAGGTTGTAAAAAGTAGACGTCATATAGCTATATAGGTTGTAATATGTAGGACGTCATATAGCTATATAGGTTGTAATATGTAGGACGTCATATAGCTATATAGATTGTAAAAAGTAGCACGTCATATAGCTATATAGGTTGTAAAATGAAGGGCGTCATATAGCTATATAGGTTGTAAAACATAGGACATCATATGGCTATATAGGTTGTAATACATAGGACGTCATATAGCTATATAGGTTGGAAAACGTAGGATGTCATATAGCGATATAGGTTGTAAACAGTAGGACGTCATATAGCTATATAGGTTGTAAAAAGTAGGACGCCATATAGCTATATAGGTTGTAATACGTAGGATGTCATATGGCTATATAGGCTGTAAAAAGTAGGACGTAATACAACTATATAGGTTGTAAAACGTAGGACGACATAGAGCTATAGAGGTTGTAAAAAGTAGGACGTCATATAGCTATATAGGCTGTAAAAAGACTTAGGTCCACCCAACCTTTCTCCACCAGTTATACATTCTCTGTCGCTAAATTATAACAAACAATGAAAAAGCATCCAGCTCTTATAAATGTTGTTATAGTGTCTGCCATTACTACCTCTTGTGGTAGGACATTCCACAGTCTGACTGCTCTAACTGTAAAGAACCCTTTCCTATTTAGATGCCAAAATCGCCTTTCCTCTACCCATAATGAATATCCATTGGTCCTTTATAAAGTCATTGGAAAGAAGAAATCATGTGCCAGATCTCTTCTGAGACGTCTTATTTTTCTAAGCTAAACAAGACCATCTTTTAAAATCTCTGATCATAAGAGGGGCCTCCATCCTTTGTAATAATCTAGTTTACTGTCTTTTCTTTTTAAAATATTGAGCCCAAAACTGGATCCCATATTCTAGATATGGCCTTACAAGGGATTTGTAGAGGGGTAACAATACATTGGGATCATGGGATCTCTTTTTATGCACCCTAAATTCTTGTTTGCTTTTGCAGCTGCTGCTTGACATTGAGTGCCTCTGCTTAGCTTACTTGTAAGGCCGGAGTCACACTTGCGAGTGACTCACTCGAGTCTCGCATCGCATTACTTGGCACACAGCGCACTCTCCCTGACAGGAGCGGATCGGCTGCATGTATTTCTATGCAGCTAAGACGCTCCTATCCGGAGCTGATGCGAGACTCACGCGAGTCACTCGCAAGTGTGACTCCGGCCTAACCGGAATCCCCAAGTCCTTCTCCTGTTCTGTAGTCCGGAGTTTATTTCCAATTAATGTATATTCCGCTATAGGATTACTCCGTCCTAGATGATTACTCCACTCTACGTTTAACAATATTAAACCTCATCTGTCATGTTTTTATCCAATCCATCATTCTATAATATTTTACTGTCCTATAGAAGAGGGGTTGTCCATAATTAACAAAATTAGATTTGGTAATATCAGGATATTTAAGTCCGAGCCACCAAACCTTGCTGGACACTTCCTGACCGTCCATAAATGTGCCCACCCTACTCAAGATTACCCTCTTTTAGATTGAGTTTACATAAACCACTTCCATTTTTCAACCTGAATGACCCAAAATTGCTGTAATTATACCTAGAAAATTTGGAAAGTTGACAGCTATGGTTGGCCGGCTAAAAAAAGGCCATACGACACGGATTTGTATCCTCAAGAAATGCCATAAATGCTTCATAGGTTTGATTTCTTCTTCACCAAACCCCATGCTCAGGAAAACGGGTGTCCCATATCTCCTCACTCACCAATCCTTGCTGATCACTTACTCCTTGAAAAGCAATTTAGGGGTCTCCACTGAAGTTTTTGGGCGGTTACCAAAGGACCCAACAAGCATTAGTGAGATTGGGATCCACATCTATCAAACATTTATGGAAAATGAGATATGTTATATGTTCTATGAAAATAGAATGAAAAACCTTTTGCTCAAGAGAACCTCTTTTTGAAATAAAACCAAAGATTATAGGAGCGTGGTAGAAGTTGGTGGGCAGGAAGCCATTCATATGGACATAGTAGGTTGCGTCCGATGAAGCAGAAGCCACTGATCCCACTCTAGATGTCCTCTCCATGTCCATATTATGCATATCTTAGACTGGCCATGGACATTAGGGTCATAAGGTGTGTCCTACATGGGATAATGTGTATGGAAGATCTCCTTATGGTAACACGTGCCGCCATCACCACCCCTCCCCCATGAGCAGATGTCACATGCACTTCTAGAAGTATGTAGTGATCCATTGTACATATTACATAATGAATTTTTAAAGAAAGCTACATAATGATCCCTGCGACTTTACATGACATATGTCCCCTCGAAGGCGCCCTTTAAAGCTTTCACTTAGGACTAGAAAACCTCGTGTCATGTGGTCTCTCTAGGGACAGAGCACATCTCTACCTTTGTGCAAACGTGTCATGAATATGGTTTGAACAGAATGAAACAAGGACGCCGAATAAAGAAAGAAAAGAAGAATGGGGGTGCAAGAGTCGTAGCCGTGCGGAGATAGGTTCACTTGGTCCTATTGGACATCTGCAAAAATAAGACTTTCAACCTAGTAAATGGGACTGAGCTTTAATTTCTAGTGTAGTGTACTATTATTATTCATCTATAGACGCGGGGGATCCACAGTATAATATTTGTAGGGAAAGTCTACAATAAATAACATATATACATAGGCAAAGGGCACACGGATGGGCTGTGAACACATGGGTGGGCTGTGAGAACACGGGTTGGCCGTGTGTATGGGGTTCTAGGGTATCTTTACATAGAGTTTTTATAGGACTTATTGGAGGAGATTTTGGAGAAGAAACTTGTAATGCTCACGGGGAATTCACCCCACTTGGCCACAGCAGACAGAAAACCTAGAGGGACTTGACTATAGTTTCTCACCAAGTTTTCACCAGGACCTCTAAAAGTGAGGGTGTTGCGCTGCAGGTGGTTACGAGGTGCCACTCAGGAAGACAGGTGCTGCAACAGCTGGCTCCAGGAGTATGGACATGGACAGTCACTGATATGGAAGTTGCAGCCGGGACGGCTGATGCAGAAGGCTTGGCCGATATGGAATGATGCAGCAGCGCCCAATATAGCAGACTTGGCCGATGTACGATGCAACAGCGGCCAGTATAGTAGACTTGGCTGATAGGGTACGATGCAGCAACGGCAGTATAGTAGATGTAGACAATAGGGTACAATGCAGCAACGGCCGGTATAGCAGACTTGGCCAATAGGGTACAATGCAGCAACAACCGGTACAGCAGACTTGGACAATAGGGTACAATGCAGCAACAACCAGTACAGCAGACTTGGACAATAGGGTACAATGCAGCAACGGCCAGTATAGCAGACTTGGACAATAGGGTACAATGCAGCAATGGCCAGTATAGCAGACTTGGCAGCAACAGTGGATACATCAAATACTGGAACACAGAACGGAATTAGCAATGTGGAACACAGCACTAAACAGCAACAGCACTTAGGGACCTGAGAGCTAGCAACTTAAAGACCACATTGACCAGGCACCTCACTTAAGGGGAAGGAGAATTAAATACCTGATACCTATGGCTGAGAAGCACTTCTGGATTAGGGCGTACTGGCCCTTTAAGACAAGGTGCGTCTGTGCCCTAAGAGCACTCCCAGGAGGTCTATGCTGTGTGGGCAGGACTCGGGAAGTGGTGGTATGGACTTGTCACGGGTCAGCCACCACTGAGCGGCCGGGAAGGTGAGAGTGCAGACATCTCCACCTGGAGAGGGGATCAGGACAGTGTGGGGACTCCAGTAAGGGAGTTACAGAACTGAGTGGAAACTCCAAATCCTCATTAAAAAAAAATCAAAACTCCTCAAAAACGTGGAGTTTCTGCTCTAATAACTCATGTTCTATGCCCATGTGCTTTCACTTTAGCTGTAGCAGAGATGGAATTGTCATGGGACCTTGTGTGGAATATGTTGGACCTGGGTGTTTTGAGGGTTAAAAAATTGGCGAAAGAGGGTGGTTTTTATTTTATTTCAAATAAAGGATTTTTTTTGTGTCTGTGTTAATTTCCTTTTACTTACAGATTAGTAATAGGGGGGGTCTCATAGATGCCTCCCATTACTAATCTAGGGCTCAGTTGTGAGCTGTTGTTAACCCCTTATTACCTCACCAAGGCAATCGGGATGAGCCAGGAAAAGTTTCGAGATTGTCACATCTAATTAAGGCTGCTATTTTAAGGCTGGGGGTTCCAATAACCATGGGCCTCCCCAGCCTGAAAATACCAGCCCCCAGCTGTCAGCTTAATCATGGCTGGGTATCAAACTTAGGAGAACTGCATGTTCATTTTTAAAATTATTTATTTTAAAAAAATAAAACAAAATGCATGCGATTTCTCTTATTTTGATACACATAAAAGATAAGTGAACGGCTGGGGGCTGCAGCCTGTAGCCATATGCTTTATCTCTGCTGGGTATCATAATACAGGGGAATCCTAGACCATTTTTTTATGTATTTATTCTTACACACAGACACGTGCCTCTGATTGGTTGAAGTCAGACACACTAAAGCACAGGTTGAGGGTGCTGTGTGACTGCAAACAGGAGATGCCCGGACTGCTGGTGTCCCCTGGAAACTGCGAGGTCGGTGCTCTGGTTCTTTTGAACCCGTGTAGATCTGGACTTACAGTCCCGGTCCATCCATCACTACCCGTGACCTGACGATTGCAGGTTATAGTCCCCTAGGGAACTATTAAGAACAGTAAAAAGTAAAAAAAAAGTTTTAAATATGAAAAAAAAAATTAAAAATACCCAATAAAGAGATAAAAAAAATACATATAGGTAATATTACCGTATTCATAAAAGTTTAATCTATCAAAATATAAAAATAATTAAACTCATTTGTAAAAAAATCAAGAACGCCAAAATTGCCTTTTTTTGGTAGCTGCAATTACACAAAAAATGTCAAAATGTCATATCTATCCCAAAATGTTATCAATAAAAACATTGTCTCACCCCACAAAGAATAAGCCATTATACAGCTCCAATAAAACCAAAAAATAAAAACTTTACAGGTCTTGGTAAATGGCGACACAACCCCTCAAAATTTTTATTGCAAACTTCAGATTTTTTCCCACCACTAAAATAATATAAAAACTTGACATGTTTGGTATCGCCATAATCAGGACCGATCAGGAGAATCTTGTTACCAGGTCATTTTTGCCATTGAATGTACAACATAAAAACAGTTCCTAAAAAAACAATGGCAAAATTGTGGTTTTTTTTTAGTAATTTCTCCCCATTTGGAATTTTTTTTTTCCCCATTTTCCAATTTCTCCCCAATTTGGAATTTCGTTTTCGCATTTTTTTCCCCATTTTCCAGTTAGTGGTAGAATGCAAAAGTACAATTTGTCCTGCAAAAAAAAAAAAAAGCCCTCATATGTCTATGTGGAAAGAAAAATAAAAAAGTTATGTCTCTGGGAAGGAAGAAGGTGAGGAAAAAACGACAATGCAAATTGGTCCCATCGTGAGGGGGATAAAACACTTCATATCTGTGAATACAAAGATTGTATACGGTAGGGGTCCATGCAGCGTTATGTAGTATAAAAGATTGGGGCAAAAAGTAGGTAGGTACAAACTTGGTCCTTGGCCAATAAGCAAATTCTTCAAATTAGTAACTTTCTTAAAGAGGACCTGTCACCAGATTTGGGGCCTATAAGCTGCGGCCACCACCACCGGGCTCTTATATACAGTATGTTAGAATGCTGTATATAAGAGCCCAGGCCGCTGTGTAGAACATAAAAAACACTTTATAATACTCACCTATGGGGCAGTGCGGTGGAGTTGGGTCACATGGGCATCTCTGTTCTCCGGGTCCAGCGCCACCTCTTTCGGCCATCTTTGTCCTTCTTCTGATGCCTGTGTGCATGACGCGTCCTACGTCATCCACACTCGCCGGTCCCGCACAGGCGCACTACAATACTTTGATCTGCCCTGCTCAGAACCTGAATGTCAGCCAGTGTGGATGATGTAGGACACGTCATGCACCCAGGCGTCAGAAGAAGGAGGACAAAGATGGCCGAAAGAGGAGGCGCCGGCACTGGAGAACGGAGACGCCCATATGACCCAACTCCAGCGCACCGCCCCTTAGGTGTGTATTATAAAGTGATTTTTGCGCTCTACACAGCGGCTTGGGCTCTTATATATAGCATGTTAGAATTCTGTATATAAGAGCCCACAGGTGGTGGCCCCAGCTTATAGGCCCCAAATCTGGTGACAGGTTCCCTTTAAATAATCATCACTTAATGAGTTTTTATATCTTTAGGAACAATTTTTTTTACTTAATTGCATGTAATCGGAGGGGTGAAAAAATCATTTTTGTCATTGGGTTTCATAAAACTTTTTGCACCGTTTGCCTTCTATAACCTTTGTCTTCCAGTGTCTATTGATGGCCGTAAAATGAGTTAACTGAGAAGCTATCAGTCAGCTGGCTATGATGTTCTCATGGGAGAGTTTGTTTCTCTTTTATCCTTCTTTTTCTGACCTAATCTAAGGTGATTTATGGCCACAGACCACATCAAAGTGGGAAACAAAAAAGTCTGTGAAAGCAAAAACGGTGCCAAATTTTGAATGCAACCCAAATGCAAAAAATGATTTTTAGCCTCAAATACAAAAAAAAAAGGTTTCCCCAAAAGGTGGACAACCCAATACTCATATACAGATACATGTCAGGTTAGTGACGGATATACAGAACAAGGCAAAGGTTTCTCCGTACTAAAAGGCAAGGAGTCTATGAGGTTCCCCGGATAATTTTACAAAACTGTTTGACCATAAATAGTCTTGTTTCAAACCCAGGCCAGGAGCGAGGTCTTCAATGAAGATCGGATTACACTCACCTCTTCAATGAGGTAATTTAGCTGGGAGTCAGCGGCCCAGGCCCCATCCTAAGTGAGAATTGGGGGCCTCCGACCCCTTCTCCAATTTCTTTCTTCCCCTAGTGTGGCACATGGTCTCTCGGAGTCCCTTCTGACCCCGGTGTGTGTTACATTCATAAACACGGCATGAGGGAAAACACTGAACCATCACTAGCAAAATACTCAGCTCAGAACACAAGCTCCTAGGTCAAAAGTCTAATGATATAATTATGATCCTTCATGTCGCCGCTGGACTCAAAAGATGGTCAACTGTAGAGGAACGAGGCCAAAAAGATGAAAACCCAAGAGCTCAACAATTACGTGGTTGTGACCCTCAAAATGTCTTGGAGTCATAGTCTAGTTCAGCCCTTCCATCCGCAGAGGAACGTTTACCACGTCTTCCTCGGGGGTCTTCACCAAGTTGTCCCACCTTGTTGTATCGGCTCTCTTAATGACTATGCAGATTCAACCCTTGAGATTTCAGAAAAGATAGACATCAGTGGCAGCCATATATGCTGATATCCAGATTTCTTAGGAATAAACTAAGTGACACAAGATCATTTTTATGGACTTTGAAAGAAGACAACTCAAGGACAGTTTCCAACAATTTTTTAGCCAAAAAGACTGACGGCACTCCAAACGCGCAGTCTGAACAGGTGCAAAACTAAACATGAAATATAATTAAAAAGAAAAAACAGTTGCACTCTGAAATGCTAAAGCATGCAAATCATAAATGTTAGAATATAGATATGCATCAAGAAAATGTAGGTAAAATAGAGATATTTAGCATTCAAAAATGGACATTTTTATATCTGCCCAGTAGCCACGCCAAGGCATACCTTTTTATTATGGAGTCATGCCCTCTGACTGTGCAAACCTCCCCCATTAGCCACAGGAGATTTTATTTTCTATAGCAGGTTCCTACTTGCCTATACCCAGAAGGTTTTTAACCCAGAGAGAGCTTCAGTTCAGTGTAAGTTCCCAGTATACAAGGTATGCCTTGACGCGGCTACTGGGCAGATATAAAAATGGCCAATTTTGTATGCTAAATATCTAATTTTTTCCTAGATTTCCTTGAACAGTAATGCATGTCTATATTCTAACATTCATGGTTTGTATGCTTTAGCATTTCAGAACGCAACTGTCTTTTTTTTCCCCACCAATTTAGGCTAGAGAAGGTTAAAGGGTTGTTTATTTCTATATGTTCCATGAGGTCATATGAGAGGAGGTAATTTTTCTGCCTATTATTCTGAAGAACTTGGCACAACTGAGTAATCATCTGGTTCCCCATTGACTCTAAAGAGGATCTGTCACCAGGATAAAAGGGGTTAGATCTTATTTTATTCCCTTGATGATACACATTTTATTTATTTTTTAATCTGTCATACGGTTCCAGAGATATGGGCCATTGTATTTTCTGCTCATTTTTATGGTCTGTACCTCGGGGTGTGGCTCAGAGTTCTTCAGGGGGGTGTCTCTAGGCTCCTGTGCTGGCCCCATGTCAGCATCCAGGCGCTGCTCGGATTCGGGTCCGTGATGGCTCGAGGGGTCCTCCGGACCCGGGGGTCGTGCGGCCACTCAAAAATAAAAAAGGGGGTATTTACAGGGAACTGTGTGTTGAAAGTTCGTGATGCCAACCACGGTGCGTGGTAAGGTGGAGTACCACCGCTGCTGTTGGGAGCGCCTGGTGGCAAAGGAATGGCAGCTAAGTGTTTAACCCCTCCCTGGGAAGGGGAATGCCCCGGGGCTCGGTGACGGCAATAAGGGGATGCCGTTGCGGAGGAATGGGTTTTTTGCATACTCACTCAGTCCAATAACGCTGACACCGACAACTTGTAAACCAAAGTTCTGAGCACCGCTGCAGCAGGGAGGGAGCACGCCTGGATCCGTGCCCGATGGTGTTGCTTGTTAGCCTGTGGCCTTTCCCTTGGCACCTTCTTTACTGGTTGTACCCTGTAGTGTAGAACTAGTCGGGTCCCGCTCTCCAGTATGGCTAACGGAGTGAGCTTGCTCTCAGGGTTCACGCTTGGGATTTTCTGGACTGTGTATTGGGAAAGTCCTATCCCCCTTGTTGCGCTAGTACCCCGATTTGGAGCGGGTGGAGAACGGATCTTGAAGGCTCCGACCTTGTCTGGTGAATTACCAGGACGCGTGAAGCTACTTCCTGGGCTAGGGTCCACGGAACCCGTCGTGCCCTGGCCCCTGCCCGGAGATGGCACAAGGCCGCTGGCTGCCCTCCTCGGCAGTTCCGTGCCCCTTGACACGATCCCCTGCGACCAGGGTTCCAGCTCCTACCAGGCCCAGACCAACGTCTGCCACCTAGTAGTCTCAAGGAGCCCTGATGCCAAACCTGTGACCTCTCACTTCGAGAGTCACCACTCCACTGCACTGCTCCTAACACTCCTGACCTCCCTTACCAACCTTCCAAGTGGGCGGCCCTATTCCCTTCAGGCCGTCCACTGGTGTGTCTGGTGGGTGTGGTGCAGAGTGTACCTAGGATTTTAATTAGCTTGTTCTTAGCAACACCAAAGGTCAGGGACCCTTAACCAAGGAGGAGATGGATATTGTACAGGAGGGCAGATTGCACAATACCCTGTGACGACCTGATAGGCCAGGGCATCACATATGTAATTCGAGTGCAGTGCAATGTACGCAGAGACAGGCAGCGGAGGAGATGGGGAGAAAATGCTCCCTCCCTCTTCTCTACAGCTGTGATACGATCGCAAGATCACATCATAGTCGCATAACCAGGGCGTCACACTCCTCTGCATTATTACCCTGTGAACAACCATAATATTTAGTACTAAATACAAAGTCCCTTATCTATGAAACTGTATGGCGGATTTTAAAAAAAACAAAACAGCCACTTTTGGAGATTTTATAGGTGCTATATGATGTTACATTTGTCGCGGGCGGGGAGGAGGGTGTCAGCACACCGCGCTCACCCCTTCTGCTCGGGTCCGGCAGTTACTCCTGGTGGCTCGAGCTGCGGGCCGGATCCCGGGGTGTCTCGAGCGACACTCCTCGCCCGTGAGTGAAAAGGGGGGTGTTTGTTGGGATTATAGTTCGTGACGCCACCCACGGTTGTGGTGATGGCACCACCGCTGCTCGGTGTGAGGGTCCCGGGGATGGTGATGGGAGCAGCCAGGTGTTGTGTTGCCCCTCCGTGGGTAGGGGTTGGTGATCCCGGGGCCCGGTGAAGAGATGTGAAGTGTAGGGCCTGGAGGGCGCAGGGACGCGGGGGCAGCGCTGTGCATTGCGGCACTGTGGTACTCACTCAGCCTGAGACACGGACACAGTTTGTACGGTAAACCAACGGCTGGTAGGACGGTCCCACAGACGGTTGCACCTGCACTCCCGGTAGGTGACGGTGACGTCTCTCTTCCTTGCACCTGTTTGACTGATGGTAGCGGTGGATTCCCTCCGGTTACCCGCTCCCCGACTGCAATCTGGGCCGGAGGAGCTCTACACTTTGCCCGCAGGCGCTGGCCCTGGGGAAACTGGTGCCTTGGCGGTGGCGGTGTCTCCCCGGTAATGGTCGGGCTGTTGCCGTCAATCGGGACTTTGTTGCTGGGGGATCTGCGTCCCCTTCGCTGACGGATTCGGCAAATTGGGCGACTCCTAGCCTTGCCGGGGTCCGAGAGGCCCCTGCCCTGGTGCTGACTGTCCTTCGGAACACTGCTCCAGACCACCGGGCACACAGCCAACGGGGTCCTTCCAGGAACTTCCGAACTGTCCCACTCCGGACAGTCACCGCCGTCGCTGACCTTGCTGTTCTAGCCCTACACACAGCTGGGCTCTCAGGCTTTGCACTCTCTCTGCGCTGTCACCACTTCTTGCTTTCCTCCTTTTCCACTTTCCTTTCCTTCACTTTCACTTCTGGTTGGTTACTCTAGCCCCTGCCTGGGCTACTCTGCTGTTCACTCGTTCATGTCCCTGACTGGACTGCCTGGTAACTTCCTGCCTCCAGAGTTGTGAGCTCCTTGGTGGGCGGAGCCAACCGCCTGGCCCACCCCCTGGTGTGCATCACAGACTCCTGGAGGGAGGCAACAAGGATTTCTGGTTAGCAGGTGTGCCTACCTGGAGTGTGGGGTGTAGTGGTGTTGTTATCTGTGTCCCCTGGCTTGCCCAGGGCGACACATTCCCCCTTAGCAAAATGCAGACCGTCCGCGGGCTGCCGTCCTACACCGGTTTTATTTTTCTGTAAAAAGGGGATAACAGGGTTAAACATAACATAAGCATAACATTTTTAATCAACTCTTCCCAAGACGGGAGGCACATTTACTTTTAACGTTTCAACGGTGTACGGTCACGGTTTCCGCTCTCTCCCACCCAAGCAACCTGGCCCTGATGCTGCCCCTAAAACCCAGGCAGCACCCCTTGACCCACAGTCCAGCACAAGTCACCCGAGCGGGATCTGTCCTTCCCTCCAGAGGGTAGCCACCGGTCCCTTTGGTGGCTGGGCCCTGGCCTGCTCTGCTCAGGGCCCTCCCTCCAACCTGCCTCTCCGGAGGCGGCCTGCGGAAACGGTAACGGTACCCAACATATTTACAAGCCACTAACGTTTGTGGTTGCCCTGCAGAGTTCACGGGCTTGTCCATGGCTAGTTCCCATGCATTTTTAAACTTTTAACGGTCCCCACGGGGACAACGGTGCCGGCTCCAGCCGGTTGCAAATCAACAAAATAAATCAGGTGACTTCTCGGGTAATCATTTTTCAAAACTTTTCAAACTTTTTCAAACAAGCAACAAAGTGGTGGTCCCAACGGGGACTGTGCAGCGGCACTCCGCTGCCTTTTGCGGCTCAGCAGTCCATTCTCACTCGTGGGGCTCTAGTGCCACCTTCACACGGTGCACCGCTCTGGACCCCAATGGTAGCTCGCTGCAGGCGATCTTCTTCCATATTCATGCGGGCATGCACATCCGCTCTACACCCCTCTCGGGCATCGATCTCCCTGCGCAGCTGCTGTTGCCGCCGCTCCCAGCCGGGAGTACTTTCTGTTTGCTCCGGTTCAGCGTGTGCGGGGGACGGACCCAGCCAGAGTCCCTCCGTGTCGGCTACGACCGGCACCTTCAGTAATGAGGGACCCCGCTGTGACATGGCCTCCTCTGCCTCCTGGCAGCTGCATCCCCGCCGTGCCTCCGGTGCATCTTTGCTGACGGGCTCAGCCTTTGGCTTCTTCCATAGAAGCGGTTCAGGGTGGTCATGAGCTTCTGCTGCAGGTCTGTCCGCCGGGGCGGATTGGCAGGGTACCGCTACCGGTGGTGGTGGTAGCGGGCCTAGTGGCGGGGCAGCAGCAGCAAACACGGGTGGCGGGGGAGGTAGCAGGGCGAGCGGGTATGGACTGGGTCCCTCAGCCGCGATGACCGACCCACTAGGGGCACAGGGGCGTGGGTCACTTACCCTCCCTTCCAAGACTCCCTCCACCTCGCGTCTCCGTATGGCCGCCACCACTTCCACCATGTCGGCCTCCCACTCCTCCAGGAGGAGCTGCATGCGGACCTGCAGACGGCTGCTTAGCTGGACGGTCCGGACTTCCACCCGCGCCGCGATGCAAGGCGCGGGGACCACGGTGTTGTTGGTCGGACTCAGCATCCTTAGCAGCGGCTTCTTCCAGGAACCAGTAAATGGCCGCAGAGTCCTGGCGTCCCTGCTTCTGTAGCCGCGGCTACATGCGTCCAGCCGCCATCGCGTCCCCCTTAGCTCTTTTCGGCCCCTCCTCTCTCGGGGCGGAGTTTTGGCCTTCGCGCCTCTACTGCTCGAGAAGACGCTCGAGCGGGAACTTTTCGCGCCAAAGATGGCGGCTTCTGAAATTTTTCTGCCGGATACCTCCGGCGGTAACAAGGCGCACCTCTACCAGACGGCAGAGCGGTAAGATCCTGTTCGTGACGCCAAGTTGTCGCGGGCGGGGAGGAGGGTGTCAGCACACCGCGCTCACCCCTTCTGCTCGGGTCCGGCAGTTGCTCCTGGTGGCTCGAGCTGCGGGCCGGATCCCGGGGTGTCTCGAGCGACACTCCTCGCCCGTGAGTGAAAAGGGGGGTGTTTGTTGGGATTATAGTTCGTGACGCCACCCACGGTTGTGGTGATGGCACCACCGCTGCTCGGTGTGAGGGTCCCGGGGATGGTGATGGGAGCAGCCAGGTGTTGTGTTGCCCCTCCGTGGGTAGGGGTTGGTGATCCCGGGGCCCGGTGAAGAGATGTGAAGTGTAGGGCCTGGAGGGCGCAGGGACGCGGGGGCAGCGCTGTGCCTTGCGGCACTGTGGTACTCACTCAGCCTGAGACACGGACACAGTTTGTACGGTAAACCAACGGCTGGTAGGACGGTCCCACAGACGGTTGCACCTGCACTCCCGGTAGGTGACGGTGACGTCTCTCTTCCTTGCACCTGTTTGACTGATGGTAGCGGTGGATTCCCTCCGGTTACCCGCTCCCCGACTGCAATCTGGGCCGGAGGAGCTCTACACTTTGCCCGCAGGCGCTGGCCCTGGGGAAACTGGTGCCTTGGCGGTGGCGGTGTCTCCCCGGTAATGGTCGGGCTGTTGCCGTCAATCGGGACTTTGTTGCTGGGGGATCTGCGTCCCCTTCGCTGACGGATTCGGCAAATTGGGCGACTCCTAGCCTTGCCGGGGTCCGAGAGGCCCCTGCCCTGGTGCTGACTGTCCTTCGGAACACTGCTCCAGACCACCGGGCACACAGCCAACGGGGTCCTTCCAGGAACTTCCAAACTGTCCCACTCCGGACAGTCACCGCCGTCGCTGACCTTGCTGTTTTAGCCCTACACACAGCTGGGCTCTCAGGCTTTGCACTCTCTCTGCGCTGTCACCACTTCTTGCTTTCCTCCTTTTCCACTTTCCTTTCCTTCACTTTCACTTCTGGTTGTTTCCTCTAGCCCCTGCCTGGGCTAATCTGCTGTTCACTCCTTCATGTCCCTGACAGTTCTGCCTGATTACTTCCTGCCTCCAGAGTTGTGAGCTCCTTGGTGGGCGGAGCCAACCGCCTGGCCCACCCCCTGGTGTGCATCACAGACTCCTGGAGGGAGGCAACAAGGATTTCTGGTTAGCAGGTGTGCCTACCTGGAGTGTGGGGTGTAGTGGTGTTGTTATCTGTGTCCCCTGGCTTGCCCAGGGCGACACACATTTCTTCTGCCAGAGGGGTTCCACAAGCCCGACCCTTGGCAATCTACTCACTGTCAAAGGAGATGACAAAAAATCCAATAGGCCAGGTCCATGGGCCCCCTGATGGCAGCCATTAGGATCCAGTTGTGCTGTCCCATTATACATTAGATTTTAGGAATGAGTAAGGTCAGCCAACATTTATCTGATGTTTATGGCCTGCTGGGGTGGATTGTTACGACAGTGGATTTGGGTTTACCTAAGTACTGAATGCATTTGGCCTACATCACCTTGTTCCTATTACTCTAGGTCTCTATATTAGTAATAAAAGCCCATTTATGCACAGCAATTATCACCCAGAATTGACCATTTATGATCTTTTATAATGATAATTGCCACTTGTAATGTAGCAAAATGGTCATTGATGAATGAATAAAAGATTCGCCACTTCTAAAGAAACTGATCATTGCTACGTGTAATATTTAATGATCTCCCATAGATAGTTTATTACATCAACAGAAGTCTTAATGAATGGGACAATATCATCTTTTGTAGATGTAGATGAGCTATTAGGAAATTTAAGTGATGTGAAGGCAATAACAGATACTTACAGAAATCATTAAAATGGCAAATCTGTGCATTGTTTTCACTGGTCAGTAAGTCTAAGGCTATGTGCGCACGTGTGCGTAATTCATGCAGTTACGCTGCGCTTTGTAGCGCAGCGTAACTGCATGCGTCCTGCGTCCCCTGCACAGTCTATGGAGATTGTGCAGGGGCCGTGCGCACGTGGCGTTTAAGAGCGCAGCGCTTCGGCTACTGCCGAAGCGCTGCGCAAAAAGAAGTGACATGTCACTTCTTTCCTGCGCTTTGCCGGCAGCTCCTGCTCTGTCTATGGCAGGAGCTGCAGGCAGAGCGCATGGAATCGGCTTTTTTTTTTTTTTCACTACGGACATTTCTGCAGCGATTTAAAGAGCACATGTGCTCTTCAGATCGCTGCAGAAATTTCTGCAGTGAAGTACGCAACGTGCGCACATAGCCTAATACTCAACTCATGCTTCTTGTTCTGTACAAATCAATGTTCAAAAATCATCTAATTACTATTACATAAAGGATAACAATAATAGAAAACAGTAGGTAACCAAGGATCCACCAAACACAATAGGGTATGTCACAGCTCACCTCCTCCCACTCCCCTCCAGTACAATGACTGATAACAGGCTCCACCCTTCATAATAGCTGATGTCATAACTCAACTCCTCCCCTTCCTGTACAATGAATGATAACACCTCTATATACAGTAGATAACACAGGACCCAGCATTCACAATAGGTGATGTTACAGCTCACTTCCTCCTCCTGTACAATGACTGTTAACACCTCTATATACAGTAGATAATGCAGGATCCACCATTCACAATATGTGATGTCACAGCTCACCTCCTCCTGTACAATGACTTATAACACCTTTATATATAGTAGATAACACAGGATCCACCGTCCACAATGGGTGATGTCACAGCTCACCTCCTCCTTTACAATGACTTATAACACCTTTATATATAGTAGATAACACAGGATCCACCATCCACAATGGGTGATGTCACAGCTCACCTCTTCCTGTACAATGACTTATAACACCTTTATATATAGTAGATAACACAGGATCCACCATCCACAATAGGTGATATCACAGCTCACCTCCTCAGCCTACTGTATAATGACTGATAAGACCTCTATATAAAGTAGATAACACAGGATCCACCATTCACAATAGGTCATGTCACAGCTCACCCCCCCCCCTTGTACAATGACTGATAACACCTCTATATACAGTAAATAACACAGGATCCACCATTCACAATAGGTGATTTCACAGCTCACCTCCTGTACAATGACTGATAACACCTCTATATATAGTAGATAACACAGGATCCATCATTCACAATAGGTGATATCACAGCTCACCTCCTCCTCCTGTACAATGACTGATAACACCTCTATATATAGTGGATAACACAGGATCCATCATTCACAATAGGTGATGTCACAGCTCACCTCCTCCTCCTGTACAATGACTGATAACACCTCTATATACAGTAGATAACACAGGATCCACCATTCACAATAGGTGATATCACAGCTCACCTCCTCCTCCTCTTGTACAATGATTGGTAGCACCTTTTTATACAGTAGATCACACAGGATCCACCATTCACATTAGGTGATGTCACACTTTCTCCCTTCACAATGACCTTTGACCGTATTAGACCACGCCCAGGAGGTTTTTCTGTAAGAGTCAATTAATTAGTTTATTGCTGACTAATATTAGCCCTAGTGGCCAGTGTGAAAATTAAAAAAATAATTTAATACAAATTGGCGTGAAAAATAAAAAATATCAAAAATCAAACATTAAAAGTAATGCATTTGACATAAAGGCCTAATTTAAATGTCATTATCTGATAACACAGCCCCTTTAAGGAAATCTCAGCAGCAAGTATGTAAATGGCCTGCAGCACCACTGCATGGGACTGAGAACATTATATGGTGCCCATTGAAATGAATAGGCTTCCTGCATAATGCTTGGAGGTATTGGCTCCTTCAAAGCAAAAGACGTTCTTTGTAGGTTGCTTTTTACCGTGTCTAATAAATGAAAGCTCCGCACAGGGACCCTCTATTACCTGGAAAAAGGTTTTCTATACCAGACCATGGGCGTACCCAGCGAGGGGCAGCCAGCTGCCCCCCCTAGAAGCAGGGGCACGGTGTAGCGGGCCGGTGCCTGTAGTGGGCCGCTGTATCTGCAGGCACCGGCGCGCTCCTCAGCAGTGTGTGCATGCCGGGCACACTAGCTGCAGCAGGAGGCAACGCGCTGTGCTGTGCCGGCCCTGCTGTGTGTCCGGCATGCACCCAGTGCAGAGGAGCGCGCCGGTGACTGCAGCTTCCTCCTTCTTCCTATTCAAATGTTTTACGTCTTTCAGACGTAAATACATTTGAACAGCGCGCTGGGTCGGGGCCCCGCCCCCGACATGCAGCAGCGTGATGAGATCAGCACATTGCTGACGTCATCACTGTGCTGCGGGCGCCACACTGGATTCATCAGGCAGCGGTAAGCGCTCCATGGAGGAGCCGAAGAGACAGGTGTAATTAATGGAGATGTGTGGGGAGGGGCTGAGGACACATAACGGGAACATTTGTGAAGGAACACAGCTCTGTGACAGGCAGAGGAGGAGCACTGTATTCCGAGGGAGGGGGGAGGCAGGAATGTGTAGTGATGGGGTAGTGTAATTTGTGTCTGCAGGGGGTGATGGGGGGTGCAATGTATTATGTCTCGGGAGGGGGTAATGGAGGGTGCATTGTATTGTGTGTGGGGGAGGGGTAATGGAGGGTGCCCTGTATTGTGTGTGTGTGTGTGGGGAGGGGTAATGGGGGGGTACATTATAGTGTGTGTGTGCGTGTAGGGGTGATGGGGGGGTGCATTGTGTGTGTGTGTGTGTAGGGGGTGATTGGGGGGGTGCATTGTGTGTGTGTAGGGGGTGATGGGGGGTGCAGTGTGTGTGTGTATGTGTGTGTGTGTGTGTGTGTAGGGAGTAATGGGGGTGCATTGTGTGTGTGTGTGTGGGGAGTAATGGGGGTGCATTGTGTGTGTGTGTAGGGAGTAATGGGGGTGCATTGTATTGTGGATGTGTGTGTAGGGGTGATGGGGGGGCATTGTATTTGTGTGTGTGTGTGGGGGGGGTAATGGGGGGTGCAGTGTGTGTGTGTGTGTGTGTGTTTATGTTGGGGGTGATGGGGGGTGCATTGTATTGTGTGTGTGTGTGTGTGTGTGTGTTTAGGGGGTGATGGGGGGTGCATTGTGTGTAGGGGGTGATGGGGGGGTGCATTGTGTGTGTGTAGAGGGTGATGGGGGGGTGCATTGTGTGTGTGTGTGTGTGTGTGTGTGTGTGTGTAGGGGGTGATTGGGGGTGCATTGTGTGTATGTGTGTGTGTAGGGGGTGATGGGGGGGTGCATTGTGTGTGTATGTGTGTGTGTAGGGGGTGATGGGGGGTGCATTGTGTGTGTGTGTGTGTGTGTAGGGGGTGATGGGGGGTGCATTGTGTGTGTGTGTGTAGGGGGTGATGGGGGGTGCATTGTGTCTGTGTGTGTGTGTAGGGGGTGATGGGGGGTGCATTGTGTGTGTGTGTGAGTGTGTGTGTGTGTGTGTGTAGGGGGTGATGGGGGGTGCATTGTGTGTGTGTAGGGGGTGATGGGGGGGTGCATTGTGTGTGTGTGTGTGTGTAGGGGGTGATTGGGGGTGCATTGTGTGTATGTGTGTGTGTAGGGGGTGATGGGGGGGTGCATTGTGTGTGTATGTGTGTGTGTAGGGGGTGATGGGGGGGTGCATTGTGTGTGTGTGTGTAGGGGGTGATGGGGGGTGCATTGTGTGTGTGTGTTTAGGGGGTGATGGGGGGTGCATTGTGTGTGTAGGGGGTGATGGGGGGGGTGCATTGTGTGTGTGTAGGGGGTGATGGGGGGGTGCATTGTGTGTGTGTGTGTGTGTGTGTGTAGGGGGTGATTGGGGGTGCATTGTGTGTATGTGTGTGTGTAGGGGGTGATGGGGGGGTGCATTGTGTGTGTATGTGTGTGTGTAGGGGGTGATGGGGGGGTGCATTGTGTGTGTGTGTGTGTGGTGATGGGGGGGTGCATTGTGTGTGTGTGTGTGTGTGTAGGGGGTGATGGGGGGGTGCATTGTGTGTGTGTGTGTGGTGATGGGGGGGTGCATTGTGTGTGTGTGTGTGTGTGGTGATGGGGGGATGCATTGTGTGTGTGTGTGTGGGGGGGATGATGGGGGGGTGCATTGTGTGTGTGTGCGTGTATGTGTAGGGGGTGATGGGGGAAGCATTGTGGGTGTGTGGGGGGGTAATGGAGCGTGCATTATGTGTGTGTGAGGGTAATGGGGGTGCATTGTGTGTGTGTGCGTGTATGTGTAGGGGGTGATGGGGGGGTGCATTGTGTGTGTGTGCGTGTATGTGTAGGGGGTGATGGGGGGGTGCATTGTGTGTGTGTGTGTGAGGGTAATGGGGGTGCATTGTAGTGTGTGCGTGGAGAGGGGCGCAGAGTCATTAATTGAGCTATAATTACATTTAATTCTCTTAAAATGTTCGTTTCATTCACCTTTTCCGTTCTAATATTTTACAACCTGAACGACCATGGCTTGTCCCCCCCTAGTTTTAATCCTGGGTACGCCCATGTACCAGACAACATAGAAGAACGCTGAGGTTCTCCATTGTAATTATTCATGAGAGTCCTTCGTAATTACTAATCGACATTCGTTGAGCCCATCGTAAGGTTCCTTTGGCCTGTGGCGTAACATCGGCACCAAATCCTATGAAGATGTCAAATTTTGCCCTCAAAGAATTTCGCCCTATCCCACACTGTCAAATGACACTGAGCAGCTTCTTGAGGCAGCACCTGGGCCAAGTGAGCTTTGTCATCTCAGTTACTGCCTACGCAGAGCACAGCAGCTCAATCAATGACCGACGGATCACCTGATGCGCTCTGCATAGGCAGTAACAGTATTGATTCATTTGCACAGCTCTATGCTTTTTCTTTCACTTGTAATTTTGTGACGAGAGACAAAGATGAGTGGGATAGCTGTACCGAAATGCGTGGGGTTAGCTTATTTTCCCGTGATAATACCGTTTTTAATCTTACCAATAAATGACAAGTTTTTAATCAACTTCTACAACCTGTTTTCACGCTAGGTATGGGGAAATACCAAGTGAGTGGTGAAAGGGAAGGGAAGAGGACCCCTGTGTCTATGGAAGGGGAAGATGTGACCCCTGACCAAACTGCTGGTCTTTGGTGTCCTTCACCAACCTAGATAGGTCCCGCACTTATGCACCGAGCCGGATACCTGACCCTAGGTATCCCTAGTGCTCTATAGGGAACGAGTGGGATGAGCTCTTTGTCAACCCCACTAAACGCTAAAGGAAGACACAAGAAGGAAAAGTGCATTGAACTACTTATCCACAGATGACTCAGGTAGAAGTTCAGCAAAGCTTCAGCAACAATACCACAGATGAGTGCAAGCCACCTGCTTGCAACCAGAGCTAGAATGAACTGAATAGTATCACCAGCACTAGTTCAGGGAATAAGGGCGTATTTAAGCACCAAGAGAATACTGATGATCTGTAGTTGGGTGGAAGGCGAGCTCCTGCTGGGTCCTAAAGGGGGAGAGATGAATCCAGCAGGAAAGCTACCTATACCAATAAATACTGACAGCAGGAACAATAGAAAGTCAGGGAGCATTTTACACAGCCAGACGCTGTGACCTTCTATTGCCAGATACCACATGACTGTCACCCGATCCTTTCTTTTTCCTAAACTTAAAAAAAGTGTTCCCTGTAAAAAATAAAAAGCAAAAAAAATAGAGGGTCAAAGGGCAAACTAAAATTATATCAGTATTTTATTAACATTGATGTGCTTGGAGAGGTAAGGAGTTCAATACTGGACTGAAGGGACTCGGGGAGTGCTAACCATCCAAAATGCTTCCCTTACCCCGGGCACTGCCCAAGCTTGCCCACCATACCTTGAGCCCACCACAGGAACGTATTCAGGAATTAACCCTTTATCTTCCTAGAAAATGTGAAATCCACTTTTAACGCCATCTTAATCTTTTCCATTATTTATTTTCTATTTTGTGTATTTCAGTCTGAGCAAGACCTGAAGTCAAGTCTAATAACGAACTCATCGGCAAAGACGCAGCAAGTGTGAGTCGGGAGAGAAGAGGTTAATCCACTTGTAGTCACAGTTGGAAGTAATTGGTTTGTCTTCTCTTTCTCATACATTCTACGTCTGGATCTCGCCCTCTCTCTCTCTCTCTTTGCACCCCCAATTAAAATAAAAAGGGGGAAATAAGCCATCACATGGAACAGCTTAGCGTTTAGCTGCAGTTACTTGTGCTCTGGTGATCAAAAGTGGTCAATGACAGAGACTATACCCAGGGCCACGCAAGGAGAGTTCAACTGGAGCGGTCGTCAGAGGGTCAGTGTGAGGACAAGTCATTTCCACATGTGGAAAAAGGGTCCCACAGCCCCGGGCCACATCTAATATATAAAGCGGAGTGTATGTATGTGTGTGTGTGTGTATGTGTGTGTGTGTATCTCCGCTAAAGGAATCCGCACCGTTGCATGTACAATCACAAAAGTTTGCACAGACACCAAATTTGACTCAGGGAACGTCATAGTCTATGTTTTGAGGGGAAATTTGAATCCCACGCTTTACAGTTATTTGCCAAAAACCTGCCTCCATTAAAGTCAATGGAGCTGGGAGCCACAGTGCAGCCAGAACTTCAGAGGAATGCGCAGTCACGACCTTAAATGGAATGTCGGTGTGTCACAATGCAGCCAGGGAAAGAGACAGACACAGACAGGGAAAGAGGCAGACACAGACAGACACAGACAAAGAGACAGACACAGACATACAAAGAGACAGGGAAATAGACAGACAGACAGGGAAAGAGACAGACAGGGAACAAGACAGACAAGGAAAGAGACAGACAAGGAAAGAGACAGACAGACAGGGAAATAGACACAGAGACAGGCAGAGACAGACAGACAAAGAAACAGACAGACAAAGAGACAGACACAAACAAAGAGACAGACAAGGAAAGAGACAGACAGGGAAAGATAGGGAATGAGACAGACAGACAAAGAGACAGGGAAATAGACAGACAGACAGGGAAAGAGACAGACAGGGAACAAGACAGAGAAGGAAAGACAGACAAGGAAATAGACACAGAGACAGGCAGAGACAGACAAAGAAACAGACACAAACAAAGAGACAGACAAGGAAAGAGATAGCTAGGGAAAGAGACAGACAAGGAAAGAGACAGACAGGGAAAGAGATAGAGAGACAGACAGGGATAGAGACAGAGAGACAGACAGACAAAGATCGAGAAAGAGACAGATAGAGAGGGAGATAGACAGAGACTGGGAGAGAAACAGAGAGTCAGTTACTATCCCGGGCAGCGCCGGGTGCTACAGCTAGTGTAGCATAAAGAAGGTTGTTGGTATCCAGTTAGCACCATTTGTAAGTCAAATTTCACCAGTGACGTCATCATTCTTTTATGCGATGACATCACTATTCTCTAGATGCGAGTCATGTGTACAAGTGACATCATCATTCCTTCATGTCCATTCCTTAGAGAAGTTATTTCATACATGGATGACAGAATCGCTTTCCAGATATGTTTTTTCATACACGAGTGACATCATGCCTCCTCACATCTAAGATTGGCTGTTCGTATTAGGTTGACGTCATTACTTTCCAGATATATGATACAGTATACAGTATATATATTACATCAGTGACATCACAATTCTGTATATCTCATAAAGAAGTTGCATTCTCCAGATTGGTGTAATCTTACAGGAGTCATATCACCATTCTCCAGATCCAATCTATATTTTACAAGAGTTACATCATCATTCTCCAGATATAAGTTATGCCATGCATGAGTGACATCACCATTCTCCTGATGTACAGTCATGGCCAAAAGTGTTGTCACCCTTATATAATTATTTTAGAAAGTGAAGTATTTCTCCCAGGAAATTATTGCAATTACACGTTTTGTTATACACAGGTTTACTTCCTTTGTGTGAATCGGAACAACACAAAAACAGTGGAAAAAAGGAAAATTGGACATAATTTCACACAAAACCCTAAAAATGGGGCAGACAAAATTGTTAGCATCTTTCCAAAATTTTGGGTAAACAACTTTTTTCAAGCATGTGATGCTCGTTCACACTCACCTGTGGTAAGTAACCGGTGTGGGCAATATGAAAATCACACCTGAAAGCAGATAAAATGGAGAGAAGTTGACTCAATCCTTGCATTGTGTGTCTGTGTGTGCCACATTAAGCATCTATAACCGAAAGAGGAGAAGAGAACTTTCTGAGGACTTGAGAACCAAAATTATTTAAAAAAAATATCATCAATCTCAAGATTACAAGTCCATCTCCCGAGATCTTGATGTTCCTTTGTCCCCGGTACTTAACATAGTCAAGACGTTTACAGCCCATAGCACTATACCTAAAGTCAAATATGGTGGAGGTACTTTATAAAGATGTTTTGGGGTTGTTTTCCTGCCTCTGGAACTGAGGCATTTGGCACTTGACTATGTGCAAGGCATCATGAAATCTGACGATTATCAACAGATTTTGGGTGGTAATGTAGAGCCCAATGTCAGAAATCTGGATTTGTATTCTAGGTCATGGGTCTTCCAACAGGTCAGTGACCCCAAACATACTTCAAGAAGCCCACAGAAATGGTTTGAAACAAAGCACTGGAGAGTTCTGATGAGTCCAGATCTAAATCCCATCGAACACCTGTGGAGTCATGACTGAAAGTGTTGGCACCCTTGAAATTGCTTCAGAAAATGAAGTACGGTATTTCTCCCAGAAAATTATTGCATTTACATGTTTTACTATACACATGTTTATTTCCTTTGTGTGTATTGGAACAACACAAAAAAACACAGAAAAAAGGCAAATTGGAGATAATTTTTCAAAAATCTCTAAAAATGCACCTGACAAAATACCTGCAATCGCTTCCTATAACCATCAAAAAGCTTCTTACTCCTCTCAACTGGAATTTTGTACTCTTTTTTTATAATCTGCTCCAGGTCTCTCATATTTGAAGGCGTCTTCTCCCAACAGCAATTTTAAGATCTCGCCACAAGTATCAGTGGGATTTAGATCCAGACTCATTGCTGCTACTTCAGAACTCTCCAGCGCTTTGTTTCTCGTGCTTCTTGAAGTTTGTTTGGGATCAATGTCCTGCTGGAAGACCCTAGAATGCAAACTCAGCTTTTTGACACTGGGCAATACATAGTGACCCAAACTCCTTTGGTAACCTTCAGATTTCATCATGTCTTACACACAGTCATGGAACCTAGTGTCAGAAGCAGCAAAATTACCCCAAAACATCTCTAAACCTCCACCATATTTGACTGTAGGTGTTGTGTTCTGGTCTTTGTTGGCGTTAGTCTGTTTTTGATAAACAGTAGAATGATGTGCTTTACTAAAAAGCTCTATTTTGGTCTCATCAGTCCACAAGACACTTTCCCAGAAGGATTTTGGTTACTCACATACATTTTGGCAAACTACAGTCTAGTTATTTTAAATTTCTATGTCAGCAGTGGGGTCCTCCTGGGTCTCCTCCATAGTGTTTAATTTCATTCAAATGTGGATGGATAGTTTGCGCTGACATTGATTTACCCTGAGCCTGCAAGACAGCTTGAATTTCTTTAGAACTTGATTCAGACGGCTTATCCACCATCCGTACTATCCTGCATTCCAACTTTTCCTCAATTTTTCTCTGCTCCCGCTCATCTCCGCCCCTCCGCTTCTATTGGCCGGCCGCTTAGGGACGTCGCAGTGACGCCGATTGCACCTCCCCCTTGAAGGAGGGATTGTTCGGCAGTCACCACGACGTCGCCGACCAGGTAAGTGCGTGTGAAGCTGCCGTAGCGATAATGTTCGTTACGGCAGCAATCAGAAAAAATCGCATGTGCGACGGGGCGGGTACTATCGTGCTGGACATCGCTAGCATCGGCTAGCGATGTCGCAGCGTGCAAAGTACCCCTTAGTGTTGCACACACAGACACACAATGCAAGGATTGAGTCAACTTCTCCCCTTTTTATTAGGTTTCAGGTGTGATTTTCATATTACCCATACCTGTTTCTTGCCACAGATGAATTTAAACGAGCATCACATGATTGAAACAAAAGTTGTTTACCCACAATTTTGGAAAGGTGCCACCAATTTTGTTGTCCTGCCCATTTTTGGTGGTTTTGTGTGAAATTATGTACAATTTGCCTTTTTTTCAGTTTATTTTTGTGTTGTTCCAATATACACGAAGGAAATAAACATGTGTATCACAAAGCATGTAATTGCAATAATTTTCTGGGAGAAATACTTTATTTCTTTATCGTTCCTGTGGGAGACCCAGACCTTTGGTGTTTAGCTTCTGCCTCCGGAGGACACACAAAGTACTACACTTAAAAGTGTAGCTCCTCCCTCTGAGCTTATACACCCCCTGGTGAGCCAGTCCCAGCCAGTTTATCGCTTTGTGTTCAGGAGGATACATCCACACATGCATTCTCATGTTTTTTTTCTAGATTTTTGATTTTTATTTGGAAAAAGATTGAAGAAATGGGGTCCACGTCTGGACCCCCGCCATATCCCTTCTCACCCCACTGTGTCGGCGGTGTTGTAAGGTTGATTTCCAAGGCTGGAGCCTTACATGCCGTTTTCCTTCACCATCCCTTCTGGGCTCTGGCTTGAAGTGGGATCCACCGCGGTCTTCATGCCTGACAGGAGACCGGTCTCCGTCCACAGCCTCTTGAGGATCCTGCTGGACCGGAGCACTCATCCCCAGGGACCTGGCCCTGCGTCTCAGCAGCTAAGTACTGAGACTTTCATATGTTGGGGTCCATGTCCTTTATTGTGTGGGGAGAGTGTGTTTGTGGTACTTGTTTGACATTTCCGGCGGGTTTTCTGGCTTTTCGCCTAGAACCGCGCCGATGGTGCCTGCGCGTCGGCCTCGCGGCTCAAATTTAGGCCCGGGCTTCACCGGAGGCCTAGTTTCTGTTTCCTGCCTTCGCATGTCACTCATGCAGAGGGACAGGCGCGGCCCCTCCCGGCGGCCGTCCTGCACAGGGGAGGGACACTCCCCACTACTTGTGGGTGACTCCCCCCCTGCAGGCTTCTATGGCCCTCCAGTTCCCGCTCTCCTACAGGAGACGCCCCAAGTCCCGCCCCCTCTCTTCGCTCCGGCGGCCATTTTTTTGGAAGGATTCATTCTGCGCTGGGCCATCCTGCACTTTGCATCCCTGCTGAGGTGCTGTGCATTGAGGGTCTGGGCTTCGGGATCTGGAGGGCACACAAACTGCTTCCTGCGGTCTGGTAAGCCACAGCCGGTCTATGGTTGTGGACCTCTGCATTATACTCCCTGGGGTTCATTTACTTGTACAAGCTACTTTTTTCCCACTCCAGCAGCATGTCTCACACGAGGAGCAAAGCTCCAAAGCTTTATACTGTATGCACTGCATGCAAGCTCCTGCTGCCTGAACCGAGCACCTATCCACATTGTGAGGTCTGCTCGAACGTGGAGGTGCCACAGCCTGGAGTCTCACCCCCAGTGGTCTCTCAGGCTGCTTCTGCACCTGTGGCTCTGAACCCCCGGCCTGGGTAGAGTCCTTCTCTAGGTCTATATCCCAGTCTTTTGCTGAGTCCATGGGACTTCTGTCCAGGACTTTGATGAATATGCATCAGCCCCCTTCACAGGGTGCCTCTAATGTTCTTGCTAAGGGTCCTTTAGGATCCCTACCCTCTGGCCTCCGTCCACCGGAGCTCACAGAGGATTCTTCATCAGGACACAGACTCCGTCCACCTAAGAGGTGCCGCAGGGTTTCCTCTCCCTCCTCCTCCCGTGGCTCTGTCTCAGAGGACTCGCAGGATGAGGAGGATGCCTTTACAGGGGGCTCAGAGACTAACTCCATGTGCCCCATTGATCTTTCCGAGGGTGACTCAGAACTTAGTGACTTGATTGCGTCCATTAATTCTGTACTGGATCTCAATCCGCCAGTATCAGAGGAGCAACCCTCTCTGGCAGAAAAGCACCAGTTTACCTCGCCTAAGAGAGTAAAGAGTGTGTTCTTTAACCACTCCAGTTTTCAGACAGCTGTGAACAAGCCCAGGGACTGTCCTGACAAACGCTTCCCAAAGCGTGGTTCTGATGACCGTTTTCCCTTTCCACCTGACGTGGTCAAGGAGTGGGCTCAATCCCCAAAGGTAGACCCTCCGGTGTCTAGGCTCTCAGCCCGGACCGTTGTGTCGGTGGCTGATGGCACTTCCCTTAAGGATGCCACTGACCGTCAGATTGACCTTTTGGCCAAATCCGTGTATGAAGCGGCGGGGGCCGCGTTTTCCCCGACTTTTGCAGCAGTGTGGGCCATTCTCTCACCAGGGAACCTATGCCCGAGATGGTTCCTTTAACCTCTCAAGCTTCAGCTTTTTCATCTTATGCCATGTCTGCCATGCTAGAGGCTTCTCACCGCACTGCGGTGGCTTCAGCTAATTCTCTTGTTATCCGCAGGATCTTGTAGCTCGAGAGTGGAAGGCAGATGCTTCTTCAAAGAAGTACCTTGCTGGGCTCCCTTTTGCTGGTTCCCGACTGTTCGGTGAACAGCTCGATGAAATTATTAAAGAGGCTACTGGCGGGAAGAGTACTTCCATGCCACAAGCTAAGACCAGGAAACCTACCCAGGGTAGGATTCAGCCGAGGTTTCGTTCCTTTCGTTCCTCCAACTGGTCGTCCTCTAAGCCCTCCGCCTCGTCCGCTAACTCAGCTAAGGACCAGAAATCCAACTGGCGCTCAAAAGCGCGTCCACAGAAGACCGCAGGAGGTTCTGCCACTAAGGCAGCCTCCTCGTGACTCTCTGCCCGTTCCAGCAACGTCCTTAGTCGGTGGCAGGCTCTCCCACTTTGGCGACGTTTGGTTTCAACAAGTCTCCGATCAGTGGGTGAGAGATATCATTTCTCACGGCTACAGGATAGAATTCTCTTCCATCCCGCCAAACAGATTTTTTTCTCTCAACTCCCCCCTGCTCCAAGGCCGCCGCCTTCTCACAGGCCGTGGCAGCCTTGCAGGCCAACGGAGTAATTGTACCAGTTCCCGTCCGGGAACGGTTCAGAGGTGTTTACTCAAACCTCTTCCTAGTTCCCAAAAAGGACGGTACCTTCCGGCCCATCCTGGATCTCAAGCTTCTCAACAAGCATGTTCAGGTGCGGCACTTTCGCATGGAGTCTCTGCGATCAGTCATTGCCTCAATGACCCAAGGAGATTTCCTGGCGTCCATCGACATTAGAGATGCCTATCTGCATGTGCCAATTGCAGTTTCTCACCAGCGTTGGCTACGCTTTGCAATAGGAGAAGATCATTTCCAATTCGTGGCTCTCCCCTTCGGGTTAGCCACGGCGCCTCGGGTATTCACCAAGGTCATGGCAGCAGTGATCGCGGTTCTGCACCTTCGGGGGTTGGCAGTGCTCCCTTACCTGGACGACCTTCTAATCAAGGCTCCATCCAGCGCAGACTGTCAGCGGAGTGTCTCGCTCACTCTCGCCACTCTAGCCCAATTCGGGTGGCTTGTCAATCTTCCCAAATCCACTCTGACTCCGACCCAGAGTCTCACGTACCTAGGGATGCAGTTCGAGACTCTGCCGGCACTGGTGAAGTTGCCCTTAGACAAACAGCTGTCACTTCAGTTGGCGGTGCGCTCTCTCCTGAGGCCCCGCCGTTATACCCTCAGGCGTCTGATGCAGGTGCTGGGTCAAATGGTGGCGTCCATGGAGGCGGTTCCCTTTGCCCAGTTCCATCTGCGCCCCCTGCAGCTGGACATTGTCCGCTGTTGGGACAAGCGGCGTTCCTCCTTACACAAGTCAGTGGCTCTGTCGCCACGGATCAGGAGCTCTCTTCAGTGGTGGCTTCGGCCCCTCTCCCTGTCCCAGGGGCGCTCCTTCCTGGCCCCGTCCTGGGTGATTCTCACCACGGATGCCAGTTTATCCGGTTGGGGAGCGGTATGTCTCCACCACAGAGCACAGGGCACTTGGACTCCGTCCGAGTCAGCCCTTTCAATCAATGTGCTGGAAACCAGAGCCGTGCTTCTAGCTCTTCTAGCATTTCACCACCTGTTGGCGGGCAAGCACATTCGAGTCCAGTCAGACAAGGACACGCAGCCGTCTGGCAATGATGGAGGTACAACGCATTCTTCAGTGGGCGGAGGACTCCGGGTCCACCATATCCGCAGTCCACATTCCAGGCGTGGACAACTGGGAGGCAGATTATCTCAGCCGTCAAACCGTGGACGGTGGCGAGTGGTCCCTGCACACGGCAGTATTTCAGTTGATCTGCCGCAAATGGGGTACTTCGGACGTGGACCTAATGGCATCCCGTCACAACAACAAAGTTCCTGTTTACGTGGCTTGCTCTCACGATCCTCAGGCCTTCGCCGCGGACGCTCTGGTTCAAGACTGGTCCCAGTTTCGTCTGTCCTACGTGTTTCCTCCTCTAGCTCTCTTGCCCAGAGTCCTGCGCAAGATCAGAATGCAGGGTCGTCGAGTCATCCTCATTGCACCGGACTGGCCCAGGCGAGCTTGGTATCCGGACCTACTCCAACTGTCCGTAGGGATGCCGTGGCATCTCCCGGACCGTCCAGACCTACTCTCGCAAGGTCCGTTTTTCCGCCCGAATTCTGCGGTCCTCAAATTGACGGCGTGGCTCTTGAGTCCTGGATTTTGACGGCTTCTGGTATTCCTCCTGAAGTCATCTCCACTATGACTCGGGCCCGTAAGTCTTCCTCCGCTAAGATCTATCACAGGATTTGGAAAATTTTCCTGTCCTGGTGTCGCTCTTCCGGCCATCGTCCTTGGCCTTTTTCCTTGCCGACCCTTCTGTCCTTTCTACAGTCCGGTCTGCAGCTAGGACTGTCCCTCAACTCCCTCAAGGGACAAGTTTCGGCTCTGTCAGTTCTGTTCCAGCGGCGTCTCGCTCGGCTGGCTCAGGTCCGCACCTTCATGCAGGGCGCGTCTCACATCATTCCGCCTTACCGGCGGCCCTTGGACCCCTGGGACCTTAACTTGGTGCTCACGGTCTTGCAGAAACCCCCCTTTTGAGCCTCTTAGGGAGGTTTCTTTGTATCGTCTTTCTGGTTGCCATAACCTCTCTCAGAAGAGTCTCTGATTTGGCTGTGCTCTCCTCGGAGTCTCCTTTTTTAGTCTTTCATCAAGACAAGGTGGTTCTCCGTCCGACTCCGGACTTTCTTCCTAAGGTGGTCTCTCCCTTCCACCTTAACCAGGACATTACTTTACCTTCCTTCTGTCCGGCCCCTGTTCATCGCTTTGAAAAAGCTCTACATACTCTAGATCTGGTGCGTGCACTCCGGATCTATGTGTCTCACACCGCTGCGCTTAGGCGGTGCACCTCTCTTTTTGTGCTAACCACAGGTCGGCGCAAGGGCCTCCCTGCTTCTTAGCCCGTTGGATTAGGGCGACCATTTCGGACGCCTACCAGAGTACGCAGGCGCCTCCCCCGCCGGGGATCAAAGCACACTCGACCAGAGCTGTCGGTGCCTCTTGGGCTTTTAGGCACCAGGCTACGGCTCAACAAGTCTGTCAGGCTGCCACTTGGGCTAGCCTGCATACCTTCTCGAAGCACTACCAAGTGCATGCTCATGCTTCGGCAGATGCGAGCTTGGGAAGACGCATCCTTCAGGCGGCGGTCGCCCATTTGTGAAGTTAGGCTCCGCCTACTTCTTAGTTTTTCTGTTTATTTCCCACCCAGGGACTGCTTTGGAACGTCCCAAGGTCTGGGTCTCCCAAAGGAACGATAAAGAAAAAGAGAATTTTGTTTACTTACCGTAAATTCTTTTTCTTATAGTTCCGTCTTGGGAGACCCAGCTCCCTCCCTGTTGCCTGTTGGCAATTTCCTTGTTCCGCGTGTTTTCACCGGCTGTTGTCGTGGACAGAGTTTCCGGTTGTTCCAGCTCTTGCTCTGTTCTACTTGTGGGTGGCTATTCTCCTTCAGCTTTTGCACTAAACTGGCTGGAACTGGCTCACCAGGGGGTGTATAAGCTCAGAGGGAGGAGCTACACTTTTAAGTGTAGTACTTTGTGTGTCCTCCGGAGGCAGAAGCTAAACACCCAAGGTCTGGGTCTCCCAAGACGGAACTATAAGAAAAAGAATTTACGGTAAGTAACAAAATTCTCTTTTTTTTGTAACAATTTCAAGAGTGGCAACATTGTCGGCCATGACTGTATATCGTACAAAATTTTCCAGGGGTCTTGGGGTTCTTGCTTCTTATCTTTACAGATCATGTTCCTGATTGGCTGGAGAGAGGCTTTTGTTGCAGCTCAGGGGAGTACCGGTTTTAATTAAAGAGTTCCAGGCGGTGTATGAAACTTATCTTGCCGATTTGGCGAGTCAATGCATCTTGACAAGCACTGATCGACTATATAACAAGTCACTCAGTGCTCACTAATTCGATCATTCTGTCCCCATCAGTATCATAGTATTGATAACACACCCCTTGTTTATATGGGTCGATAACTATTATTTTTGTTCACCCAATAAACGAGCGTTTTGCTTGATCGGTTATATTTTTATATATGCAGCTAATTGCAACGCCAATTCCTATGAACGCCAACTATCTTCTTATCTAAAGGCACCATTAAAAGAAATTCTCATTGGGAAAAGAGTAAAGTGTATCCTGTTCTTACTGATGAGAACAAGGAACCCCAAAACAACTGTCAGATGGGTATCGACTCCTGTTAAAGGACTTTTTGGTTTGGTTAAGAAAGCCGTCTTCTTACTGGAGGAGTGCTAATTTGCCTAATTTTTGTTATCCTATGTCATGCACGGTGTGGATCCGCGTTCACAGATCACCACTACACAACCTACCATGCGTCACCCGGATTGACACCCGCAGTTTGCGACTACCTGACACTTCCAACAAGCAACCTAGTTTCTGCTAGTAGCTCTGTTCTGTTGGGCGTTGGTTGTTTTATTCACCAAGGCTTTTGGCACATTAGGCGTTAATGCCTCCTGGAGCAGTGGTTGGCTTCTCAGTGAACCAGATTTGCTAATCACCATTTTAAGCTGGTCTCCTCCTACTTAAGTCTGGGGAGTTTTCTGTACCATTGCCGAGTATAGTTTCTGCATGCAGTTGCGATATCCCGGCATCCGTGGCATTTCTCTATTTGGTGACCAGCGACTTGTTGTTTGCATTGTCTTTGAGTTACCTGGTGTGACTTGCTCCTTCCCATTTTGGTTTATTCCCTCCGTTGTCTTTTTGTCTCTCCTCTGTGGATATTTGCGGTGTAAGTGTGTTTCAGTTTTATCCCCTTGTCTGTGATTTGAGGGGAGGTTGTTACTTTGAGTCCAGCCTATCCCAGAGTTGGGGGTATGCGGGAGGTATTAGGACAGGTTCGGACAGGAGGCAGGGCCAGGGCGGGGACCTGGACCTCCCTACCTTCAGGGGTACCTCCAAGGTCAAGATGAGCACAGGGCCCACAGTCTTAGCATCAGCTTAGCCTCCCCGGTGTCCTTCCCACACCCCTGACATCATATTGTTCGTTACTCTATTCATCAACTGGAACCTTTTTGAAGACAGAATGGTCTAGTTGACCATGTTATTATTATTTATTACTATAGCGCCATTTATTCCATGGCGCTTTACAAGTGAAAGAGGGTATACGTACAACAATCATTAACCATACAAAATGGACTGGTATAGGAGGAGAGAGGACCCTGCCCGCGAGGGCTCACAGTCTACAGGGAATGGGTGATGGTACAATAGGTGAGGACAGAGCTGGTTGCGCAGTGGTGTACTGGACTGAGGGCTATTGTAGGTTGTAGGCTTGTTGGAAGAGATGGGTCTTGAGGTTCCTCTTGAAGCTTTCCACGGTAGGGGAGAGTCTGATATGCTGAGGTAGAGCGTTCCAGAGTATGGGGGAGGCACGGGAGAAATCTTGTACGCGATTGTGGGAAGAGGAGATAAGAGAGGAGTAAAGAAGGAGATCTTGTGAGGATCTGAGGTTGCGTGCAGGTAGGTACCGGGAGACTAGATCACAGATGTAAGGAGAAGACAGGTTGTGGATGGCTTTGTATGTCATGGTTGGGCGATGGGAAGCCAGTGAAGGGATTGGCAGAGTGGCGAGTCTGGGGAGTAGCGAGGGGAGAGATGGATTAAGCGGGCCGCAGAGTTTAGGATAGATTGGAGGGGTGCAAGAGTGTTGGAAGGGAGGCCACAGAGCAGGAGGTTGCAGTAGTCAAGGCGGGAGATGATGAGGGCATGCACTAATGTTTTTGCTGATTCTTGGTTAAGGAAAGCACGGATTCGGGAGATATTCTTGAGCTGTACTCTGCATGAGATGAAGAGGGCTTGGATGTGTGGCTTGAAGCATACCACCCTTTAAGACGCCCCTAACCTAAAAAAATACAAATTCTTCACTAGTGCAAGCAAAAAAAAAGTTCAAAAATATTAATCTAAAAAGAATATAAAAACTACAAGTGACTCGATGACATATGGAACATGCAATTAAGGGGTCACAAATACTCCATTCTTGCAGAATGAGCCAAGTTGTTGGTTCAACCCTCGTTAGAATATTATTATTGGGCACCTGTCATAATTACGGAGGATTCCAGACACTAGTCATATACGGTGATATCTACATGTACAAGCTGTCACTAAGGGAAGAAAAAAAAAAGAATACATATTCATACAATGCAAATGTGATTGTTCTTCCCTGGGAAGTTTGCAGCATAGTCGTCGTCCTCCTCCTATACGTAAGGGAAGAACCCTGTATATGCATATACTGTCATATTGATTCCATTCGCTGCTCTTCTAGACTTCTCGGTGACATTTCATCCATAAAACCATTTCCTGTCCTGGTCATGCTGTCATGATTATGGAATATTTCGCATCAATAATCATCAAAGTTTGACCACATATGTGCAGCGAGTACTAGACTATTAGTGTATGTGCCGTGACATGACCCTGCCTCCCATATGGTGGGTTCCTCCAAGCGCACCAACACAAAGAATGAAGGGGAAAGACATGCAGAGCCCAGTGCCCCCCTCCTGGACCACTGGTTGGCAGCAAATGATGGATCACTTTACCGGGCCTCTGTGTCAAGAGGGGATGACCTCTCAGCACCCAGCTCTCCAGAGGCCAAATCTCTCCCAGTGACAGCCGGCATGCCAGCCACACAGAGCTGTCCTGATGAGGACCCGAGGACTTCAATTAAATGGCTCTGAATGAAAGATCCATCAAATGGGGAGGAGAGAGGACCAGCAACTGGATCACGCTGATGTGGACGACAGGTCAAGATTGATGAGGAGTGGTGGGGGGTGCTGATAAAAGTACAATATGTTTCCCTCAGAGATGCAGGGGAAAAAAAAAAACCTAATCACAACACTGGCCTACAACCATGAAGCCATGAAACACTATATTTATCCAAATTCTATGGACAAGGGATGGACGAATTGTGCAGATGAGAAGTAGACTGGAAAACCAACAGTCTGCGGAGTCCTTAGGGTATATTAAGCCTTGTAAAAATATCTGAACCCAAAGTGGAATCCTAATGCTAGATGGATAAACTATGGGATCACTCCCTACTAAGAATAGTGGGAATTCTGCAATAATATGCAAGATTGATGATGCAGAACATCAAAACAAGTCAAGGAGCTCCAAGGTGACTCCAAGTAATCGTACATTTTCAGGCAAAGTCAATGTGCTGTGAATATTTCTTCCGGGTTTGTAGGCGGAAAATCCACAGCATGTCAATTCTTTCTTTGGTTTTTCAATGCAGATTTTGGCCTCTATATATTAAGTAAAAATCCAAACAAAATCTGCGTGCAATAAGTGAAGACTTTGCTACAGATTTGCTACGAAATCTGAAGCAGAGTATTTCTCCTTTGTGTGGAGAAAACAGTCCAGCTGATGCTGAACCTCTTTTTTTAAATAGTAGGGGAAATTTTATTTCCAATACTGATTGACTCATTCTTTGTATAAAGCAGTTCTGCAGTGGCTGAATCTTTAGGCCCTGTGCCCACGCTGCGCATTTTGACCCGGATTTGATGCAGGTTTTCTGAAATCTGCAGCAAAATCTGCATGTCCATTGTGAAGCCAGCAAAGTCTATGAGAATTCAGAAGTGCTGTGCCGACATTGAGTATTTTTTCCCTTGCGTATTTGGTGCAGATTTCTTTTTTCTGCACCAAATCTGCACCAAATACGCAAGGGAAAAATAAGCAATGTGGGCACAGCTCTTCTGAATTCTCATAGACTTTGCTGGCTTCACAATGGACATGGAGATTTTGCTGCAGATTTCTGAAAATACGCGTCAAAACTACACAGCGTGGGCACTGGGCCTTACATCCTTCAGGAGCCGGGCACCACGTCATATGGAGCTGCTGCAGAACTTCTGTTTTAAAAGAAAATTCGGGTTTCCCCACGTTGCTTTTTTCCTGCTTTTTTTCTTTGCTTCTTTTACGATAATTAATAAAAGAAAAAAAATGCATCCCAGCAAAGTCTATGAGAATCCTGACTTGCTGTGCACATGTTGCTTCCTTTTTGTTACTGTAAAAAGAAGCAGCAGTGCCCAAGTTGCTTTTTTTGCAGTACAGAAAAAAACATTTTTGTGGGGTTTTTAATGCTTCTTTTCATGCTTCGGTTCAGGGTTCTTCTTATTTATTGAGATAGGAAAAAAACCAGGAAAAAAAGAAGAAACAATTGACACGCTGCTTTTTTTTCAGCAACAAAAAATGCAAGGGGAAAAAAAGCAACATGTGCACAGCAAGTCAGAATTCTCATAGACTTTGCTGGGATGATTTTTCCTTACTTTTTATTGATTAAAAAAAGCATGAAAAATGCACTGTGGGAACAAGTTGTTTCTGCTTTTTTTCCCCTGCGTTTTCCCTATCTCAATAGATAAGAAGAAGCATGAAAATAAGCATGAAAAAAAGCACAAAAAATGTGCTTTTTTTCCTCCCAAAACATGCTTTTCTTGTGCAGAAACAAACTGCTACATGGGCACATAACCTAACAGTTCTTTGACAGGAAAATCTATATTAAAAATGTGGATTTTTTTAAAACAAAAAAAGGTTTGGCATATTTTTTGGTGTGTGACTTGTTTTTTATTATTTTATTTTTAGCTTTATATTTATGTTGAGTTTTATTCTGCTTCAATTCATTCAGTAGTCAAATTTGAAGAGTTTGGGGTTTTTTTCCGCAGCAGCAGCGCCCTATTTACCCTCATTGCTCTTTTTTTAATTGTTAAATTTTGTGTTACTCTGTAATGTCTGATATATGAGTTGTAAGTTTTGGAGAATATGTTGGGGCTACATAAATTAAATTATTACTTATTATTTTTTTTTCTATATTTTTTCTACGTGGAAAAGGAAACATCAATTCTTGAGGCATTTCTGCCAGAAGAAAAAAATACTCTCAATTTCACCAATAAATCAAAAGAAGGAAAAAATGTCCCTGATACATAAAACATAAAAAAATGCAAATAATCCTCCCCCCCCCCCAAATTTTTTTTTTATGTGTGGTTTCTGGATGTGGAATGTTTAGCCAGAGAAATCCACATTAACAAACTCTGGGTGAACATACTCTTTGGGGTATGTTCACATGGAGCATCTTGACATGGATTGTTCAGCTTAAAAAAAATCCACATCTAAGAACTGCTTCTAAAAATGTGTTTTTGGTCTGGTTTTGTAAGAACACATGGTTCTTGGTGCTGTTTTTGATGCGTTTTAAGCATGGCATTTGAGGTCTTATTAATCACCCATCCCCTGTAGACCGTGAGCCCTCGTGGACAGGGTCCTCTCTCCTCCTGTAGACCGTGAGCCCTCGTGGACAGGGTCCTCTCTCCTCCTGTAAACTGTGAGCCCTCGTGGGCAGGGTCCTCTCTCCTCCTGTAAACTGTGAGCCCTCGTGGACAGGGTCCTCTCTCCTCCTGTAAACTGTGAGCCCTCGTGGGCAGGGTCCTCTCTCCTCCTGTAGACTGTGAGCCTTTGCGTGCAGGGTCCTCTCTCCTCCTGTAGACTGTGAGCCCTCGCGGGCAGGGTCCTCTCTTCTCCTGTAGACTGTGAGCCCTCGCGGGCAGGGTCCTCTCTCCTCCTGTAGACTGTCATCCCTCGCAGGCAGGGTCCTCTCTCCTCCTGTAAACTGTGAGCCCTGTGGCGCCCTGGCTAGCCAGGTAGCCACAGACAAAACACACACACACACCCCCACTCCCTGATAGTTACATTAGTCAGACACAAAACCCTTGTTGCTTCGCTCCAGGGTCTGATGTCCACACCAGGTGGGACGGAGCCAGGCGCTTGGCCCCACCCACCGAGGAGTTCATAGGCCTGGAGGCGGGAAAAGCAGTCAGTTAGAGTTGGGAGTAGTTCAGTTCAGGAGGTGAAAGTGAGAGATCACATACTGCGAGTGTCTGGGTCGTAGCCCAGGCACTGAGAGCAAGGTTGGCAGACGGTGGTGGCCATCTGCAGGAGTTGGTGGAACTCCACAGAGCCGTAAGGACCGGGGCTGGGCGGTGGTCCACCGGTACCGGACCAGGGAACGGAGTGAAGCTAAGCACACAGGCAGGGCCATCGGACCCCGACCAGGCTTGGAGCCGCCGTCAATAGTCATCCGAATGTGACAGGAACCCCCGGGGTTTCCTAACAACCAAGTCCCGATTGAAGGCAACCGCTCACACCGTGAGGATATACAGCCACCGCCACCGGCTAGAAATCCGAGGGCCAGCGCCTGCGGGCAAAACGGGCTCCTCCGGTATCTATACACCGGGGAGCGGACTACCGTTGGGAAGCCATTGGAGTTAACACAGTACACAAAGGTGCAGGGAGAGACAGCCACCATCACCTGGCTGGGGAGAGACACTGCAGCCGGCCGCGGGACCCGTCCATCCAGCAGTTTGGTTTCCCGGAGACTTTGTGCATCTATTGCTGAGTGAGTACACCCGTGCCATCCGGCACCGCGCTGCGCTGTCCCTGCAACCCTGCACCTCACCGACCCTGCCTCCCCGTCACACCACCGGGCCCCGGGACCACCAACCCCTACCCACAGAGGGGGAAAACAACATCTCAGCTGCTCTCTACCATCGCTCCCGGGATCCCCGTCACCAGCAGCGGTGGTGCCCATCTTCACCACAACCCGTGGGTGGCGTCACGGACTAAATCCCCAAACAAACCACCCTTTTTCACTCACGGGCGTGGATCGCCGCTCGAGTCCTCGGATCCGGCCCACCGCTCGAGCCACCAAGCAGCAGCCGCAGCGCCGGACCCGAGCGTTAGCGAGCGCAGCGCTCCGCTGCCCGTGACAGCCCTCGCGGGCAGGGTCCTCTCTCCTCCTGTAGACTGTGAGCCTTTGCATGCAGGGTCCTCTCTCCTCCTGTAGATTGTGAGCCCTCGCGGACAGGGTCCTCTGTCCTCCTGTAGACTGTGAACCTTCGCAGGCAGGGTCCTCCTGTAGACTGTGAGCCCTCGCAGGCAGGGTCCTCTCTTCACATGTAGACTGTGAACCCTCGCGAGCAGGGTCCTCTCTCCTCCTGTAGACTGTGAGCCCTCCCGGGCAGGGTCCTCTCTCCACATGTAGACCGTGAGCCCTCGCAGGCAGGGTCCTCTCTCCTCCTGTAGATTGTGAGCCCTCGCGGACAGGGTCCTCTGTCCTCCTGTAGACTGTGAACCTTCGCAGGCAGGGTCCTCCTGTAGACTGTGAGCCCTCGCAGGCAGGGTCCTCTCTTCACATGTAGACTGTGAACCCTCGCGAGCAGGGTCCTCTCTCCTCCTGTAGACTGTGAGCCCTCCCGGGCAGGGTCCTCTCTCCACATGTAGACCGTGAGCCCTCGCAGGCAGGGTCCTCTCTCCTCCTGTAGACTGTGAGCCCTCGCGGACAGGGTCCTCTGTCCTCCTGTAGACCGTGAGCTCTCACGTGCAGGGTCCTCTCTCCTCCTGTAGACTGTGAACCCTCGCGAGCAGGGTCCTCTCTACTCCTGTAGACTGTGAGCCCTCACGGGCAGAGTCCTCTCTGCTCCTGTAGACTGTGAACCCTCGCGGGCAGGGTCCTCTCTCCTCCTGTAGACTGTGAGCCCTCGCGGGCAGGATCCTCTCTCCTCCTGTAGACTGTGAGCCCTCGCGGGCAGGGTCCTCTCTCCTCCTGTAGACTGTGACCCCTCACGGGCAGGGTCCGTCCTCTCTCCTCCTCTAGACTGTGACCCTCGCGGGCAGGGTCCTCTGTCCTCCTGTAGACTGTGAACCCTCGAGGGCAGGGTCCTCTCTCCTCCTGTAGACTGTGAGCCCTCGCGGGCAGGGTCCTCTCTCCTCCTGTAGACTGTGACCCCTCACGGGCAGGGTCCGTCCTCTCTCCTCCTCTAGACTGTGACCCTCGCGGGCAGGGTCCTCTGTCCTCCTGTAGACTGTGAACCCTCGAGGGCAGGGTCCTCTCTCCTCCTGTAGACTGTGAACCCTCGCAGGCAGGGTCCTCTCTCCTTCTGTACCAGCCTGTTTTTGTAATGTTCATGATTCTCGTATTTGTTTTTTATGTATACCTTTTTCACTTGTAAAGAGCCATGGAATAAATGGCGCTAAAATAATGCATAATAATAATAATTATAATAATATAATTATATGTGGTTTTTCAATATGGTGTGGTTGATGATGTATTTCCTCTGCAAAAACCATGAAAAAACTGCATGTTTTGCTGCAATTTATACTCGGAAGACGCACCATGGCATTTATCATGTTACTTTTTTTTACACGTTAACATGCAATATAGGCGCATTTTCTCATCTATATGAAAGAAAAGCTTGTTGCAAGCAGAATGGAAGGGTTTTTTGTGAGGGTTTTTTTGTGAATTTTTGGGGAAAATTTGTACCAAAAAAAAATCACATAAAAAACTGTTTGAACAGTGGGGTATGTTCACACAGGGTTTCTTGTACACAGATTTTGAAATGGATTTGCTTCAAAAACCACATCAATTAGTATTAAAAGAATATTTGTATTAGTCTTTGATGTGGATTTTGTAGATCTGCTTAAAAATCTATGTAATAAAAAATTCCATGTGAACATCTTCTTATTTTCTCTTGTGGAAAAAAAGTCATTGTGGGGAAAAAGCAGCATCACAATTGTCCTATTGAAATAAATAGAAAACTTATTGTTTGTAGTTATTTTCCTATGGATTTTAAAGCAGAATTTGCTTTAAAAGCTAAAAAAAAAAACCAAACAAACCTCTGTGTGAACGTACCCTAAAGAGGTTTCCTTTTACTGCCATATATACCGTATTTTTTGTTTTATAAGACGCACCAGATTATAAGATGCACCACAAATTTAGAGGAGGAAAATAGGAAAAATAATTTTTAATGATAAAATGAGGGTAGGGTATGTCTTATAATCCTACCGCGTCTTAATCCTAATGCTCACCGGGGGGGAGCGGCGGTGGTGAAGCGGCTCAGGAAGGTCACAGGAAGCAGGGTCAGCGATGCTTAGGGGTCAGAGGAGGGGGTGTTGCGGCTCCGGAGGGTCGGTGATGCTGCGGGCTCAGGGGTCTAGCGGCAGGCATCATTGATCTGACTGTAGGCTTCGTTGAATCCCTCGAATGTGGCTTACCGGGGCGGCGCTGGTGGGTCGGGGGTCATAGGAGACAGGGTCACAGGACACGTTCAGCCTGCCATGAATCTGCTGGCGGGCTGCGGGGGTGTCACAAGAAGGGGTGTCTCGATGGCAGGTGTATTAAGCTGACTATGGGCTCCCTTGAATCGCCCACGGTAGATAAGATTGATTTCAAGAATATTGCTGCCTATGTGGCGCATGTGTCTCACCCCAGGGCTATGGGGTACTCGGTCCCGGGTGGTGTACTTATGGGGACAGTTCACTGGGTGGCCATTGACCGTTTCCGTGACCCCGGGGGTCGCTTTACAAAAGTGGTTATTTACAGGGGATTGATAAGAAAGTTTTTGTCGTTACGCCACTTGCGGGTTGCGGCTATTTCAGTGGAGCCGCCGCTGCACAGTTACTCACTAGGGCTGGTATTAGTGGCAGCCTGGATGTTGGGCCCTCCGCAAATAGGGCCAGGCCCCAGGGGATAGATGATGTTGTTGGGCGCGGAAAGAATGTAGGCCACACAAGGGATTGCAGTGTAACTGGTTTCTTTACTCACAGCGTTGTAAAGGCTGGCAACCCGATAAAGTCCACTAGTTCCCTTAGTTCCAGTGCCAGTGTGGTGATCTGGTGGCTGTCTTCCCCTGCACCTGTCTTTGGTTGGTGGGTCCCCGTGGCTTGGAGCATCTGGGGGTCCCCTCCTGGTTGTCTTTAAGTCTTAGTCCGTATAACAGGTAGCTTGAACCCCGTGGGGTCGGTTCCTCTGGTCCTGTTCCCCAGTTTTCCCGTTGCTACTGTGTCCCGAACTTTACGGTCGGTGATGTCCTGGATGGTCCCCTCACCGTGTAGATTTTATCAGGTCTGCCTGGAGCGTTTACCTGACCTAGGGCTCTGTACCCCGTTCGTGCTATGGTTCCGTGAGTACTGCACGGCAACCACACGCCTGGGCCTTCAGGTCACCGTTACAGTCTCCTGTCAGTCCTGTACGTCCATCTCCTCTCACTTCCACTTACTGACTGTCTGACCCCTCCCCCCTGGTTGTCGTCTAGTGGACTGGATCGGCTCCACTCCTAGGTGGCCATCCCTTGGGTCCAACCCTAGCCTGTCACCAGTCTTTGGGAATGGGGAAAAACAGGGATTAAAATGAATGTTTTGCTGTTACCGTCACTGGCCTTCTGGGTCCCTGGAGGTAGGTCCTGCATCCTGGTGAGGATGCAGTTCCCTGTAGCTCCTGATGGCATCAGGGGCGCTACACATGCAGAAGATAGGACTCCACGGCCATTTTCTTGAAGTCCATTGCGTCAATCTGCGCACGCGCCGCGTCTACGATCATTTTCTTGAAGTTCATCGCATCAACCACTGGCAATTCAATGGAGCTGGCAGTATCCTCAATGCACCTGCTGCTGAGACACCCCGTCTTGTGACACCCCCGCAGCCCACCCGCCCACAGATGAAGGGCACCCACTGTGACGCCCTCAAGTGCGTCCTGTGAACCTGTCTCCTATGACCCCGCTCCACCACCACCGCGCCGGGAAGCCATATCCGTTTTGTAAGCCGCACCCCTGTTTTACCCCCAGTTTTTGGGGGAAAAAAAAGCATCTTACAATCAGGAAAATATGGTAATTAATGCCTAAAACTTTCAGTACTTTGAAACATTTTTATTTTTGCAAATATAAAGATGCATAATATTTTGTTGTGCCATTTTTTATATTTGATAATAGGAAACTTAGCCACAATTAAGATAATGAAAACAAGTCTAAACACTATTACGAATTATAAACAACTATAGAAATTGCTCTACAGATTGTGCTCCTCATTCAGTGACAACTCTTTATTGCTCGTCTCTTGTACTCCTGCATCAGGTCATGTCTTACAATTGTCTAACAGTATCTGCAGAATTGATGGATTCCATTTTCCTTGAGATTTTTTCTCCATAGCCGCGATATCTTGGTGAAATCTCTCACCGTGCTTGTCGTTCACTGCTCTGCAGTTTGGGGGAGGGGGAAAAACAGTCTAGGTGCAAATGTAAGAAATTAATCTTTAAGGACATGTTGCAGCCAAGATCCTTATATGTTTTGAGGAAATTTTCTACAAAGTTAGTCATCTGCTCTTGAGTTTCCCAAAAAATTAGTTGCCACTAGTGCTAATGCTACCCATGCAGCCTTGTGCTGCAACTGTGGCGCCCCTGAGGCTCTGGTCGCCACAGAGTACTGCACCTCAATTAAGGTGTGGTATCCATCCCAGGTAAGGGGGGGGGGTGTGTTAATCACCGGTGTTCCACATTCACACCTTACATACAGCTTCGGAGCCTTCTCACAGGGAGGGTTGGCTCAGGGTAGGCAGGGGAGTGGCCACCACGATGCATGGGACTTCCCGGTTACTGGAGCCGGCCACCTGGGGGGACCAAAGTTCTGACAAGACACCTCTGGAACTCTTGGACTTTACTAGGCCTGGGGCTTGGAGCGGGAGCTCAGCCCGGGTACCTAACTGCTGAGGGGTACATACTAGGAAAATGACACTCTCTCTTTCGCTCTTCAAACACTGGTGGTGGCCCCTTCACTTGCTTGGGATTGACCGGAGCCCATGACGGCAGAGACCAGCACCTGGGTGCAGCTTTAAATCAGTGAGTAAAAAGATCCTGGAACCACAGTTGCCGACTCAGACTCTGATTAGCGACGCTGTCACCCCGCGCTCAAGTGCTTCTAAGGGACTGCCGACTCCCGTCATCCACCCGGGGCCCACTCCGCCTGTGGGGAGCGACACCATCCTGGCTGCCATAACACGTGCGCCAGCAAGGAATTCTGCAGCGGCGGCTACTCCCTGGCCTCATACCACAGGTGGCATCACGACAAACGTTTCCCAATCACCCCTCTTTCCCTTTCTTTTACTGCACGCCTCGGGGGAACTGAACCGGGCAAGGCCACCAGTGACATCGCCTGACCCGACCCGCAACGGCCCGACAACGAGTAGGTTAACCACCTGCCCCGTGGGGTGCTGCACAACAAACGCAAAATCTCCTCATATTGAAGTTTATGAATCTGAGATCCAATAAAGACTCCTTCCATTATCTTTGCTTCACTCAAACTTGGAAATTTATCAATGAGATACTTCAATGCTTCTGCATTTTTAACCATTACCTTTACAAAGCTGTTTTTTAGGCCCACCTTGATATGCGACGGCGGTAACAAAATCTTGGATCAACAAGTGTTGGATGCAGGACATTTTTACTCCCTGGCTGAAGTGATTGTCGGAGAGGCCGGTCTCTTTTCTTCTAGCGATATTTTCTTGCACGACTAACCCACTCACACAGAAAGCAGCAGGACTTTAGCGGGCTTTACACGCTATGATTTCGCTACAGCGATCTCGTTGGGGTCACGGATTTTGTGACGCACATCCGGCCGCTGTAGCGATGTCGTAGCGTGTGACTCCTAGGAGCAATTTTGGATCGTTGCAAAAACGTTCAAAATCGCTGCTCGTTGACATGGGGGTCCGCTGCCAGTTGTCGCTGGGGTGAAGTTGATCCTCGTCCCTGCGGCAGAACACATCGCTACGTGTGACGCCGCAGGAACGAGGATCATCTCCTTATCTGCCTCCGGCCACAATGCGGAAGGAAGGAGATGGGCGGGATGTTACGTCCCGCTCATCTCCGCCCCTCCGCTTACATTGGGCGGCCGCTTAGTGACGTCACTGTGACGACGAATGGACCGCCCCCTTAGAAAGGAGGCGGTTCGCCGGTCACAGCAACGTCGCTAGGCAGGTAAGTATGTGTAATGGGGTGCGCGATTTTGTGCGCGACGGGCAGCGATATGCCCGTCGTGCACAAACGATGGGGGCGGGTCTCATGCTAGCGATATCAGGCCGGATATCGCAGCATGTAAAGCCACCCTTTGTGTGTCCACCCTGGAGACCAAGTAAGAGGGCAACCACCTTTAAGTCACCACAGTGGGGCCACAAATGTCGGTCATAGTTCAGGCACAGCAACAGCTGTTTCATGTTGTCATAGGTTTCTTTCATGTGGACTGCATAACAAACTGGAATTGAAGGTAGCCATTGTGCAATAAGACGGCTTTTAGGCTTGTTTTGGACAAATTGATGAGAAGACTCTATTCATCTGGATTTTAACTTATCTTCAGAGCTTCCAGACTGCTGAGACCCAACCACCAATCCAACCTCCCATGCCCGAACAAAACACACAACTGTAATAAACCAAATAAAACTTTTTTGGAGAGACAACCAAGTGTAAATATTAACTCTCATCTTTTGTTGGGTTGAGGTCGGTCACAGCTTAACATTAATTGGTGCAATTATCCAACTGGATATACCACTTTCAAAACGAGGCGTAATGCCAGGCCGGACCCCCGTCGCAATCAGCCTTCGCTTGATATCCACGATTCCAACCACTGACCGCCACGGAGGAGTAAGCAGCTTCCAGGTCTCACGGATGAGGAGAGACCGAATCCGGAAATAAGGTGGATTATATAGGGGAAACCAGGAGGAGTGAAACACAGTGGGATTGGACAAACAAAAAGGGGGAGGCATGGTTCGGGCGTGAGAGAAAGGAATTTAACCCCTTCAAACCGGGCCCAGCAGTCAGGGTGTATCCAGCTCAGTCCCACTGATATGTCCCTACAATAAATTGTTGATATTGTTGTGTGGCGCCCCTGACCTGGTCAGGCACCACTGAGTACTGCACCCATGCTGGGGACAGTACAATACAGGTAATCCAGAAGGCTGACCGGGGTGTGGAACACAGGCGCATAGTGATCAGGTCTCACACATGTACCCATGAGAGGACCCCTGGGGATCCCAGGAGGGGGAAAAGCCTTCACCTTCACTGGAATAGTGGAGGGGGCCAAAAGCCTCCATCTCCTCTCAAGGGGTGTGGTAAGAGAGTCTGGTTGCTAGGTGGCGTAGGCAGGCACAAAAGGGAAAAGAGAAGGAGGAGTAAACAGTCTAGAGTCTGCAGCAGAGTGTGGAGGAGTGAGGAGCAGGAAAGTGAGGCTCTGACAGGAGCAGCAGGAGTGAAGGTCCCAGATGTGAGCCGGTTCAGAGCAGAGTCCAGGGAGCTCCGAGGAGAGCTGACCCCTTCCCCTGGGCTGCTGTAGTCTGACAGCGTCCGCGCAGTGGCTACCGACGGGGTAGAACGGTCAACTAGGAGTGCTACCCGAAACCCATCTCCAGCTAGAGAGAGAGCACAGAGTGGGAAGTAAGGAGACTGCTAGGGAGAACCAGGCCCAAACGGGCGGCAGATCCCGAAGCGGAGATAGATCCAGCTTTCTTTTGCTAAACCTGCCGGTGTGGGGCTCTCAAAGCCCACGCCACAACACCACAAAAGCCGCAGCCACGTAGCCACAGTTAGGGCCCATAGGTCACAGGAGGCAAGAAGCTGGAGTGATCTGGCCCAGGCGACAAGCACACGGCAAACGAAGGGGAGAGAGGCTTCAGCATCTTCCCTGGGTGACCCCCATAGGGACTCAAAGTCGGGGTTACCCCAAACCACCAAGGGCTAAGGAAGGCGAGTTAGTAGTCACCCTCACAAGTCAGCCTGAAGGACATCTGGTTCCCACTTGGTTCATCCCAGCTACGCCCGGGTCACTCACCCTGCCATCAACTGTGAGTAAAAACCCTGAAAGACATCCTGTCTGTGTTGAGTCATTCTGCGCCTTGTGGTACTACGCACCTACACCGGGCCCTGGGGCTTGCCTCACTCTCAGGAGGCTATTCCAACTAACTGCACACACCATCAGCCCCAGGCGACCCTCAACCTGCAGTGGCGGTCCCTACTGGCCGCAATACTGAGAGTGGCGTCACGACAAGAAGAAGATCTCCTACCTGTGACCAGATCCAGCTACGTGGAGTCCCTGAAGGTAATGCACCGACACAGCGTTCTCGGGGCTGCACAGTTGCAATGCAACAAGATCGCCCTCCATGAAGAAGTATTGGAGAAGATCTTAGTCACAGTTGCGCAACAAAGAAATCCGAACATTGTCCACTGTAGCCGGAACCCAAGAGCTCAATCTTATTCTTGGGCAGATCCAAATGTCTAACAAGATGGTTCAGTTCACTTTGTGTTAGAAGATGTGGTTCAGTTGACGTCACTGACAGTAAAGCGGGCTTTACACGCTGCGATCTTGCTAGCGAGATCGCAAGCGATCGTACCTGCCTATGTCAGATGTGCAACACGGGCAAATCGCTGCAAGTGCCGCACAACCTCGCTTACCCCCGTCACACATACTTACCTGCCCTGCGACGTCGATCTGGCCGGCGAACCGCCTCCTTTCTAAAGTCTAGCTTCTGTAAAGTCCACTTCTTCCTTGAAACTCCTTTCCTAATGGGGGGTACTATGCAGAAAAAGCAATTGATTCTATGATCAGTCACCTCTATCTAGATCATTAGGACTGCAAATGGCATAGATTGCCTCTTCCTATGCAACCACTGGGTAAGATATTATGCATCTATTGCAGCAGATATGTGGAGCCCAACTCTTGTCTTGGTCTCCTGTTCTGCAGCCAAAATACAGGTTGTAGGCTTTCCTTATCATGGTAGTGAATAGAGATGAGCGAACCGGTCGCGGTTCGGCTCGAGGTTGGTTCGCCGAACGGACCTCCCGTTCGAGTTCGGTTCGTCGAACGTTCGACGAACCGAACTCGAACTGCATAGGAAACAATGGCAGGCAATCACAAACACAGAAAAACACCTAGAAAACACCCTCAAAGGTGTCCTAAAGGTGACAAACAACTCAAACACATTGGAAAGTGACAAGGACATATACTCATGCGAAAACAAAACAGCTGGACAAGGAAAAAGAGGAGGACACACAGATATAGGCATGGCACGCCCTTCTAAAATCATGTAAAACACCGCAAGGTGACTCCAAGCGGAGTCTCCCTTTTTTCCAAAAATTGGGCCACACACACACCCACCCCTTCAGTGGCAGCACTTGTGCCCCAGTTGTACACTTCACAGCTACATTTGCATCAAGCACATTCAAAAATACGCCATTCTTATCCGTCCCCAGGATGACACCGGGGTAGGTAGCAAAGTCTTTCCTGATCCCAGCTCTGTTCATCTTGGCTTCTTTTAAAAACACAGCAAGCAAGGGTTACTCCAAGCGGAGTCTCCCTTTTTTCCAAAAATTGGGCCACACAGACACCCACCCCATCAGTGGCAGCACTTGGGCCCTAGTTGCAAACAGGATGTTTTGATTTGCATCAAGCACATTCAAAAATACGCCATTCTTATCCGTCCCCAGGATGACACCGGGGTACGTAGATAAAGTCTTTGCTGATCCATGACTTGTTCATCTTGGCTTCTTTTAAAAACAATGTAAGCAAGGGTTACTCCAAGCGGAGTCTCCCTTTTTTTCCAAAAATTGGGCCACACAGACACCCACCCCATCAGTGGCAGCACTTGGGCCCTAGTTGCAAACAGGATGTTTTGATTTGCATCAAGCACATTCAAAAATACGCCATTCTTATCCGTCCCCAGGATGACACCGGGGTAGGTAGCAAAGTCTTTCCTGATCCCAGCTCTGTTCATCTTGGCTTCTTTTAAAAACACAGCAAGCAAGGGTTACTCCAAGCGGAGTCTCCCTTTTTTCCAAAAATTGGGCCACACAGACACCCACCCCATCAGTGGCAGCACTTGGGCCCTAGTTGCAAACAGGATGTTTTGATTTGCATCAAGCACATTCAAAAATACGCCATTCTTATCCGTCCCCAGGATGACACCGGGGTAGGTAGCAAAGTCTTTCCTGATCCCAGCTCTGTTCATCTTGGCTTCTTTTAAAAACACAGCAAGCAAGGGTTACTCCAAGCGGAGTCTCCCTTTTTTCCAAAAATTGGGCCACACAGACACCCACCCCATCAGTGGCAGCACTTGGGCCCTAGTTGCAAACAGGATGTTTTGATTTGCATCAAGCACATTCAAAAATACGCCATTCTTATCCGTCCCCAGGATGACACCGGGGTACGTAGATAAAGTCTTTGCTGATCCATGACTTGTTCATCTTGGCTTCTTTTAAAAACAATGTAAGCAAGGGTTACTCCAAGCGGAGTCTCCCTTTTTTCCAAAAATTGGGCCCACACACACCCACCCCTTCAGTGGCAGCAGTTGTGCCCCAGTTGTACACTTCACAGCTAGATTTGCATCAAGCACATTCAAAAATACGCCATTCTTATCCGTCCCCAGGATGACACCGGGGTAGGTAGCAAAGTCTTTCCTGATCCCAGCTCTGTTCATCTTGGCTTCTTTTAAAAACACAGCAAGCAAGGGTTACTCCAAGCGGAGTCTCCCTTTTTTCCAAAAATTGGGCCACACAGACACCCACCCCATCAGTGGCAGCACTTGGGCCCTAGTTGCAAACAGGATGTTTTGATTTGCATCAAGCACATTCAAAAATACGCCATTCTTATCCGTCCCCAGGATGACACCGGGGTACGTAGATAAAGTCTTTGCTGATCCATGACTTGTTCATCTTGGCTTCTTTTAAAAACAATGTAAGCAAGGGTTACTCCAAGCGGAGTCTCCCTTTTTTTCCAAAAATTGGGCCACACAGACACCCACCCCATCAGTGGCAGCACTTGGGCCCTAGTTGCAAACAGGATGTTTTGATTTGCATCAAGCACATTCAAAAATACGCCATTCTTATCCGTCCCCAGGATGACACCGGGGTAGGTAGCAAAGTCTTTGCTGATCCCAGCTCTGTTCATCTTGGCTTCTTTTAAAAACACAGCAAGCAAGGGTTACTCCAAGCGGAGTCTCCCTTTTTTCCAAAAATTGGGCCCACACACACCCACCCCTTCAGTGGCAGCAGTTGTGCCCCAGTTGTACACTTCACAGCTAGATTTGCATCAAGCACATTCAAAAATACGCCATTCTTATCCGTCCCCAGGATGACACCGGGGTAGGTAGCAAAGTCTTTCCTGATCCCAGCTCTGTTCATCTTGGCTTCTTTTAAAAACACAGCAAGCAAGGGTTACTCCAAGCGGAGTCTCCCTTTTTTCCAAAAATTGGGCCCACACACACCCACCCCTTCAGTGGCAGCAGTTGTGCCCCAGTTGTACACTTCACAGCTAGATTTGCATCAAGCACATTCAAAAATACGCCATTCTTATCCGTCCCCAGGATGACACCGGGGTAGGTAGCAAAGTCTTTCCTGATCCCAGCTCTGTTCATCTTGGCTTCTTTTAAAAACACAGCAAGCAAGGGTTACTCCAAGCGGAGTCTCCCTTTTTTCCAAAAATTGGGCCCACACACACCCACCCCTTCAGTGGCAGCAGTTGTGCCCCAGTTGTACACTTCACAGCTAGATTTGCATCAAGCACATTCAAAAATACGCCATTCTTATCCGTCCCCAGGATGACACCGGGGTAGGTAGCAAAGTCTTTCCTGATCCCAGCTCTGTTCATCTTGGCTTCTTTTAAAAACACAGCAAGCAAGGGTTACTCCAAGCGGAGTCTCCCTTTTTTTCCAAAAATTGGGCCACACAGACACCCACCCCATCAGTGGCAGCACTTGGGCCCTAGTTGCAAACAGGATGTTTTGATTTGCATCAAGCACATTCAAAAATACGCCATTCTTATCCGTCCCCAGGATGACACCGGGGTAGGTAGCAAAGTCTTTCCTGATCCCAGCTCTGTTCATCTTGGCTTCTTTTAAAAACACAGCAAGCAAGGGTTACTCCAAGCGGAGTCTCCCTTTTTTCCAAAAATTGGGCCCACACACACCCACCCCTTCAGTGGCAGCAGTTGTGCCCCAGTTGTACACTTCACAGCTAGATTTGCATCAAGCACATTCAAAAATACGCCATTCTTATCCGTCCCCAGGATGACACCGGGGTAGGTAGCAAAGTCTTTCCTGATCCCAGCTCTGTTCATCTTGGCTTCTTTTAAAAACACAGCAAGCAAGGGTTACTCCAAGCGGAGTCTCCCTTTTTTCCAAAAATTGGGCCCACACACACCCACCCCTTCAGTGGCAGCAGTTGTGCCCCAGTTGTACACTTCACAGCTAGATTTGCATCAAGCACATTCAAAAATACGCCATTCTTATCCGTCCCCAGGATGACACCGGGGTAGGTAGCAAAGTCTTTCCTGATCCCAGCTCTGTTCATCTTGGCTTCTTTTAAAAACACAGCAAGCAAGGGTTACTCCAAGCGGAGTCTCCCTTTTTTCCAAAAATTGGGCCACACAGACACCCACCCCATCAGTGGCAGCACTTGGGCCCTAGTTGCAAACAGGATGTTTTGATTTGCATCAAGCACATTCCAAATCCACAAGCATTTACTCTCCCCAGGATGACACAGGGGTAGTAAATTCCTTCTGGATCCATGACTTGTTCATTTTGATGAACGTCAGTCTGTCCACATTGTCACTGGACAGACGCGTGCGCTTATCTGTCAGCACACACCCAGCAGCACTGAAGACACGTTCAGAGACAACGCTGGCAGCTGGACACGACAAAATCTCCAAGGCGTAACTGGAGAGCTCTGGCCATTTTTCTATGTTTGAAGCCCAAAAGGAGCAAGGCTCCAGTTGCACAGTCATGGCATCGATGTTCATTTGGAGATACTCCTGTATCATCCTCTCCAGCCGTTGAGTATGTGTCAGACTTGTTGTCTCTGGTGGCCTTGCAAAAGAGGGTCTAAAAAAATTATGAAAAGATTCCATAAAATTGCTGTTACCGGCACCAGATACGGTCCTACTGGTACGGGTAGACTGGTGAAGATGACGAGACCGTCCCATGTTTGTCAAGTTACAACTGGGAGATTCCCTCCCTGCACCTGCACGGTTGTTTGGTGGAAAAGCCGAGCTAAGATCGAGTAACAGCTTCTGCTGATACTCCTGCATACGTGCGTCCCTTTCTATGGCTGGAATTATGTCACAAAATTTGGACTTGTACCGGGGATCTAATAGTGTGGCAATCCAGTAGTCATCATCACTTCTAATTTTGACAATACGACTGTCATGTTGGAGGTAGTGCAACAAGAAGGCACTCATGTGTCTTGCGCAGCCATGCGGACCAAGTCCACGCTGTGTTTGTGGCATAGAGGTGCTAACCGTTCTTTCTTCCTCTGACATCTCCCCCCAACCTCTTTCAACTGAAATTTGACCAAGGTCTCCCTCATCCGCTGAGTCTTCCATGTCCATGGACAGTTCGTCCTCCATTTCTTCATGTTCTCCTGCACCTTGCTCAACATTTCGCCTGCTACTATGCGCCCTTGTCGATCCCTGTTCCCCATGGTCCCATGCCTGCTGCGTTGGTGATGATGAACGTCTGGATCTTGGTGATGTTGTTGTCCCTTGCACATATGAATCCTCCTGTAGTTCCTCCCCTTCATGTTGTCCCACCCCCTGACTCCGAATAGTGTTTAGCGTGTGCTCCAGCATGTAAATGACTGGAATCGTCATGCTGATAATGGCATTGTCAGAGCTAAACATATTCGTCGCCATGTCGAAACTGTGCAGAAGGGTGCATAGGTCCTTGATCTGAGACCACTCCATCAGGGTGATCTGCCCCACCTCTGCATCTCGTTGGCCCAGGCTATACGTCATGACGTATTGCACCAGGGCTCTGCGGTGCTGCCACAGTCGCTGTAACATGTGTAGAGTTGAATTCCAGCGTGTCGCCACATCGCATTTCAGGCGATGAACCGGCAGGCCGAAAGACTTCTGGAGCGATGCAAGTCGCTCAGCTGCGGCGCTTGAACGCCGGAAGTGAGCAGACAGTTTTCGTGCCCTGTTCAGAAGGCCATCTAGGCCGGGATAGTGTGTTAAAAATTGCTGCACGACAAGGTTCAACACGTGAGCCATACAAGGTACGTGTGTCACCTTGCCCAGGCGAAGGGCCGCACCCAGGTTTGCAGCATTGTCGCACACGGCCTTACCAGGCTGCAGGTTGAGTGGAGACAACCATTTATTAAACTCGGACCGCAGAGCTGACCACAACTCCTCAGCTGTGTGACTCTTATTACCAAGACATGTCAAGCTAAAGACCGCCTGATGCCGTTGCGCTCGGCTGCCAGCATAGTAATGAGGCGTGCGTGATTCCTTCTGCGCAGTGAGAACGCTGGTGGCCTGACCAGGCAGGCTTGGGGCGGAGGTGGAGGACCCAGATGAGGTGGAGGATGCAGAAGCTGTGGCGGAACTTGGACAGACAGAGGATTGACACACGTCGTGGGGACGGCAAGACTTGTGCAGCAGACCCTTCACCATCTATCACCATAGTTACCCAGTGCCCAGTCAGCGACATGTAACGTCCCTGTCCATGCTTACTGGTCCAAGTATCGGTGGTGAAATGCACCCGTTCACACACAGAGTTTCTCAAGGAAGCGGTGATGTTGTGTGCGACATGCTGGTGTAGCGCGGGCACACCTTTCTTAGAGAAGTAGTGGCGACTAGGCATCTGGTACTGGGGCACAGCGACAGACATAAGGTCTCTAAAATCCTGTGTGTCCACTAGGCGGAAAGGCAGCATTTCGGTAGCCAACAGCTTACAGAGGGATAGAGTCAACCTCTTAGCTTTGTCATGGGTCGGAGGAAGTGGCCTTTTATTTGACCACATCTGAGGGACAGAGATCTGGCTGCTGTGTGTAGACGGTGTTGAGTAGGGTGTCCCTGGAAAAATGCAGGTTTGTGAGGAAAGTGCAGGCGGAGACATGATGTTGCCTTCATCCAACGTTGGTGCTATCGATGTCTGAGAGAGCTGTACACACTCACTTGTTTCCCCTTCCAAACCAACTGACGACCTTACAAGCAAACTGCCTGTTGCGGTTACAGTGGTGGAAGTTTTGCGTGGAAAAACAGGTGTGACAGCTGTCCCCACAGTCCTAGAAGATGAAGAGCGCGCGGATGCACTGGAAGGGGCGGGCGGTGGATGGTTCGCTCCGCTAGCCGGCATTGCAGCACGGTGAGCTTCCCACCGGGACTTATGATATTTATTCATGTGACGATTCATGGAAGAAGTTGTCAAACTGCTGAGGTTTTGACCTCTACTAACAGAATCATGACAAATGTTACATATCACATGAGTTGGGCGATCTTTTTCGATGTGAAAAAAGGCCCAGGCTAGGCAAGGCTTAGAGGCCATGCGACCTGTTGATCCACCCCGAATAATGCTCATAGGCAGAGTGGTGGCTGAGGATGCAGTTGTAGACGTGCTACCAGTGCTCCGACTCTGTCCAGGAAGGCGCAAGGTAACTTCGTCGTCGGTTGCATCCTCCTCCACCGCCTCTGTTGACCTCCTCGAGTGCCTGACTGGGGGTTGACAGTAGGTGGGATCTAGAACGTCATCATCAATTGTTGTGTTTGCACTCCCCTCCCCCTCAGACCAAGCCTCTTCTTGCCCTGACCGAATATTTAAGTTGTCATCCCAATCGGGTATCTGCGTCTCATCTTCATCAGTATGTTCCTCATTGTCTATAACCACAGGTGTTACAGTTTGTGACAAAGGGTCAACATTATGCTCAGAAACTTGGTCCTCACGGCCTGAATCTGAGTCACAAAGGTTCTGGGCATCACTGCAGACCATTTCCTGTTCTGTACTCACTGTAGCTTGGGAGCAGACCTCTGATTCCCAGGCTATAGTGTGACTGAACAGCTCTGCAGACTCAGCCATCTCAGTTCCACCATACTGTGCAGGGCTGATGGAGACTTCAGAGCTGGGAGAAATCAAGTGTGATTGGGATGACAACTCAGAGGAATGGTGTTTTTTGGATGCGGTACTTGAAGTGGCTGAGAGGGCACTTGTTGGACCACTTGAGATCCATTCAAGCATTTTCCTTTTTTGCCCATCATCTACCTTTGTTCCTCTTGTTCGTGTCCGTAAAAAAGGGAGCACATCGGATTGTCCACAATAAGTAGTAGACATCTTACTTTTGCTAGTAGATGGTCTATCTTCAGCAGATGATAATGGAGCTTTGCCACCTTCCCCACTGACAAAACATTTTTTGCCTTTTCCACCACGCCTCTTCCCCTTTCCACCAGCATCTGTCATTTTGCCACTCATGTTGATTGCGACAAGATTGTGGACTGAAAATGTGGTAGTAAAAATTGAGAGGTGGTGAAGATTGCAGTGGTGGTCTAGCTTTATTAACAGCAGAATAATAAAGAATAAATATCCCTGACAATGTAACTTAGTTATAATTCGTTGGAGTGTGCAACGCAGGCAGACGTGCTGCAAATGTCTTGGCACTAGTGGGACTATAGCAAAGTCCAATAGCCACGTATAGGATGCCACTAGGTACACTGAGTGTTTGCTAGTATAATGGCTTCGTTATAATTTGTTGTAGTGTGCAACGCAGGCAGATGCGCTCTGCAAATGTCTTGGCACTAGTGGGACTATAGCAAAGTCCAATAGCCACGTATAGGATGCCACTAGGTACACTGAGTGTGTGCTAGTATAATGGCTTCGTTATAATTAGTTGGAGTGTGCAACGCAGGCAGATGCGCTCTGCAAATGTCTTGGCACTAGTGGGACTATAGCAAAGTCCAATAGCCACGTATAGGATGCCACTAGGTACACTGAGTGTGTGCTAGTATAATGGCTTCGTTATAATTAGTTGGAGTGTGCAACGCAGGCAGATGCGCTCTGCAAATGTCTTGGCACTAGTGGGACTATAGCAAAGTCCAATAGCCACGTATAGGATGCCACTAGGTACACTGAGTGTTTGCTAGTATAATGGCTTCGTTATAATTAGTTGGAGTGTGCAACGCAGGCAGATGCGCTCTGCAAATGTCTTGGCACTAGTGGGACTATAGCAAAGTCCAATAGCCACGTATAGGATGCCAATAGGTACACTGTGTGTTTGCTAGTATAATGGCTGAGTTTAAAAAACTTGGAGTGTGCAATGCAGGCAGATGTGCTCTGCTAATGTCTTTGCACTAGTGGGACTATAGCAAAGTCCAATAGCCACGTATAGGATGCCACTAGGTACACTGAGTGTTTGCTAGTAAAATTGCTTAGTTTAAAAAACTTGGAGTGTGCAATGCAGGCAGATGTGCTCTGCAAATGTCTTGGCACTAGTGGGACTATAGCAAAGTCCAATAGCCACGTATAGGATGCCACTAGGTACACTGAGTGTTTGCTAGTATAATGGCTTCGTTATAATTTGTTGGAGTGTGCAATGCAGGCAGACGTGCTCTGCAAATGTCTTGGCCCTAGTGGGACTATAGCAAAGTCCAATAGCCACGTATAGGATGCCACTAGGTACAGAGTGTTTGCTAGTATAATGGCTGAGTTTAAAAAACTTGGAGTGTGCAATGCAGGCAGATGTGCTCTGCAAATGTCTTTGCACTAGTGGGACTATAGCAAAGTCCAATAGCCACGTTTAGGATGCCACTAGGTACACTGAGTGTTTGCTAGTATAATGGCTTGGTTAGAATGAGTTGTAGTGTGCAATGCAGGCAGACGCGCTCTGCAAATGTCTTTGCACTAGTGGGACTATAGCAAAGTCCAATAGCCACAGATAGGATGCCACTAGGTACACTGAGTGTTTGCTAGTATAATGGCTTAGTTAGAATGAGTTGGAGTGTGCAGAGGACAAGAGGGTACAGTGGCAGGATTGTGGTGCTCTGGGTAGAGGAATGGAAGCCTGCCTTTCTATTCCCTCCTAATGGTGAAATGCAGGGAGGAAATCCCTGACCTGGGCTACACAGACGCTGTTGCTGTTTGCAGGACCTGTCACTTATGGCTCTCTGACCCTGCCGGTACGAGCCCTTAAAAGGACTGCTAGAATGTGCTCTCCCTAAGCTGTCTAACGCTGTGTATGCAGCGCATACAGCTGTATCGGCGATAGGACAAAGGACGGAACTGCGACAGTGATGTCTGACACCAAAGACGCAGAAGGCAGATAATGGCGATCGTGAAGAAAATGTCCGGTTTTATAATGCAGGGACATGTGACATGCAGATCCTATCACACATGCCGTTGCTTCTCTGCCTCAAAGTCCACTTAGGTGTGTGTGTGTCTGTGATTGGCTGACATGCTGGCCCGCCCCACAAGACGCGCGCGCTTAGGGAAGGAAGACAAGAAAAAAAAAAAAAAAAATGGCGATCGCCATTATAGAAACAGCAGTGATCTGAAGGCGCTGTTCCCGCACACTATACACTGAAATGTGATAATAGTTTGATTCACAGAGTGACTTACACTATTACAGCAGAAACCAAGCTAAGATTTAGCTGTTTTTTGGCTGCTAGAACCGTTCTCGAACGTTTCTAGAACTATCGAGCTTTTGCAAAAAGCTCGAGTTCTAGTTCGATCTAGAACATGCCCCAAAATCACTCGAGCCTAGAAGTGGAGAACCACGAACCACGAACCGCGCTCAACTCTAGTAGTGAAGTTTCGCCATAGTGACGCAAAAGTGACTTCACCACATATGTAGCAAAAACTATCTGATTTGGTAATGCAAGAATGAGGCATATCTGAAAAAAACAAACATAAAAACATGTCTATATGCTAAGAAATCCTAAAACTGTATACTTTACACAGAGAGCATTTATAAAAGTATGTGATGCAACTGTAATTAGGATCACGTCATCGGAGCTGAGTTGGCGGTTTTTTATTTTTTTTTTGTTGATTGTTCGCCCTAAGATGATAGAAATCTGAAGGCTCAATAGACTAAACAGGTGATGTAATAGACAAGATACTAACAATGCAATAATGATGAAATAATAAAGTTGCAATTTTTCTATAAGCTGCCTCTGGATCTTGAAAATTAGAACCAGTCAGCAAATTTAAGCATCGTATTTGCTTTCAGCACCACAACATTAGTTATGTTTAACTGTTTTCGTCTCTGAACCAATTTGACTGTAGAACAGTGTAATATGCAATTCCACCATGATTGCCAGACTGTAGGCTACTGTTCATGGTATCCTGCAGGCAGGCAATGAACAGTAGTCATAAAACTGTCTGTTTCTGCTTCTAAATCAGCTGGATGATTGTTCCTGTTACAGCGAGAAGATTAAAAACACTGCAGGTGGGAATTGCCATTTAAGCGATTTTCTTATAAACTCGGTTTGGCCATATTGAGCATTTAGCATGATTTGCCCCTTAACCAGAATTTGGCACCTAAAGCGGGCTTTACACGCTACGACATCCCTAATGTGGAGTCGTTGGGGTCACGGAATTCGTGACGCACATCCGGCCGCATTAGCGATGCCGTTGCGTGTGACACCGATAAGCGATTTTGCATCGTTGCAAAAACGTGCAAAATCGCTAATCGGTGACATGGGGGTCCATTCTCAAATCTCGTTACTGCAGCAGTAACGAGGTTGTTCCTCGTTCCTGCGGCAGCACACATCGCTGCGTGTGACGCCGCAGGAACGAGGAAGCTCCCCTTACCTGCCTCCCGGCCGCTATGCGGAAGGAAGGAGGTGGGCGGGATGTTACGTCCCGCTCAGCTCCGCCCCTCCCCTGCTATTGGGCGGCGGTTCAGTGACGTTTCAGTGACGCCGCACGGACCGCCCCCTTAGAAAGGAGGCGGTTCGCCCGTCACAGCGACGTCGCCGGACAGGTATGTATGTGTGACGGGTCTGGGCGATGTTGTGCGACACGGGCAGCGATTTGCCCGTGTCGCGCAACAGATGGGGACGGGTACCCACACTAGCGATATCGGGACCGATATCGCAGTGTGTAAAGTAGCCTTAACTCCACAATTGTACTGCATTGTGCCATGTAAAGTCTGCCTCTGCAGTTCTAGTCTTAAAGGGAACCTCTGAGGTGCAATATGCACCCAGAACCACGAGCAGTTCTGGGTGCGTATTGCTAATCCCTGCCTGACCGGACCGGTATCTAGTAGCATAGATAGATCTTTAGAAAAAGTATTTCTAAAGATCCTTTATGATATGCTAATGAGCGCAGGGACTAGTCACATTACACCCTCTTAGGATGTTACCACTCTCACAGGGGCGTGCAACATGCTATTCCATGCTCATTGCTGAGCGTCATCAGCGGTAATGCGCATACCTGTGTCAGTTGTCACTGCATCAGACGCTGGGCATAAGGTCAGTGTGCATGATCAGAAGCTCCCGACACTTCGGGTCATGCAAAATACACTAGATTGAAGCCGGGACGCGTACACCCGGATTCATAGTGCTCTTGACCGGAAGTCCAGGGATCATGTGCACTGAGCTGAAATACAGCTTTGGGAGTGGTGGCAGGATACCTCTAACGCAGCACCTTCATTAGCATGTCCACAGGGGCATACTTACTAAGGGGGACGACTAGCCAAGGGTTTTAGCGCCCTTGCGACTAGTTGCTGGCCTCATTAGCATATAGTAAGGGATCTTTAGAAATACATTTTCTAAAGATCTCTTTATCTATGCTACTAGATACAGGGACAGTTAGGCAGGGATTAGCAATATGCACCCAGAACTGGCTCTGAGTGTATATTGCACCTGACAGGTTCCCTTAATGAGATATTCCAGGATTAAATGAGTGAACTTTATTTGTGGAATATTGAAAAGTTCTTTAACTTTCTAATATAATTTGTTTTTAAGTCCTTGCAATTTAAAAGTTCCTTCCTTGCGGTCAGTGAATAGAAATGTAATTAGTTACATCATTAGGCCAAGAAACGTGTACAGATTTGTATCTTATACCTGAGTGGTTTCTAGTCCAGAAAGTCTTTGGAGAAGCAGAACTCCAAGTAGTTAGTTTAATGTCACCAATACATTGTAGCAAACTATCAAAATGGGAGAGAAATGCTTGCTGCAGATGAATTGATGTGACTAAGCTTTTACTAGATGGGATACATTTGCACCAATCTTTAAGTATCAGGCTATGTTCGCACGTTGCGTTTTTTTCCGCGTTTCTGCAGCGTTTTTAGCTGCAGCGTTTTTGCGCTAAAACGCATGCGTTTTTGATTGCCAGTAAAGTCTATGGGAAAAGCAGAAATCCTGTCTGCACTTTGCTTTTTTTTCAGCAGCGTTTAATTTGCATATTTGTGGTCAAAAACCATGCTGAAAAAGAAGCAGCATGTCAGTTGTTTTTGCCATTTCTGCAGCGTTTCCTTAACATTGGAGTCAATGAGAAATGGCAAAATGCAACCAAAATCACAATTCCTGCGTTTTTCATGCTTTTTACCTGCTTTTCAACTGCGTTTTTGGCTTCAAAAACGCATGCTTTTCTGGCATAAAATTAAAGGGTTATAATGTTCCTTTACACACACACAAAAACCGAAATTTTATATGATAAAAAATATTAAACTTTACCTATTTTTCTGTTAAAATGTGCATAACTGCTATTATTTCATTAAAATTGATAATGTTCCATATATTTTTATTAAAAGTTAATTTTATCCTTTTTTTCTCTTTTTTCATTCTTTTTGACTATTCCAACTTTATTTCTCAGTGTCTTGATCTACAAAACGCATCTGCAGAAATGCAGGTGAAAACGCAGGTAAAAAGCGCTGAAAACGCACTAAAAACGCGGTAAATATGCATGCGTTTTTAGCGCTAAAAAATGGCCAAAAGCCATTTGGTCAAAAACCAAGGGAAATAAAACGTGCAGAATAAACTGCAGGTACTCCGACGCAACGTGCGCACATAGCCTTAGGTCTATGTGAACTTTCAGTCTCAAGATGCAATGTTTCCATTCACTGACAGCAAGAGGGGAATGTAAACATTGTTAGAATTCTAAAATTTGAAAGATGGAAAATGTTTGGTTTTTATAACTATAACTGGAGAAAACTTTTTAAAAAGGATAAAACATTCATATTTTATTTTTTTTTTAATTGGCCAGGGAGTTTGGGGGCATTGACTATTGTCTGTACCCTTCAGTTATGACTTTGCCAAGAAATACAGCAAGTCCTGGAAGGAGGGAGTTTCTGCAGTCACTTGGTGCAGGCGGGTAACTGTGTATAATAACAAGTGAATATCAAAAGAGAATGTCCCAGTGTGTGCCAAGGCGTAGAAAATGTATGCATAGTGGAGGCCCATGGATGCAGCACCCCACCGGGCCCTTGATAGTCATTAGTTCATCGCGATTGAAAAGGACTGCATTTATGCTACGTGTGGGCTAAATACTAATTACCAGTGATGTCAAATCCAGCAGCTTATTGTAGGGAGGGGAAAGAAACTCTGACATTTGTGCAAAAGTGCAAAGTGTCACCGGGACCCTGAGCTTCCGGGCCGGTGCTTTAAGCAGCCAATATCAAGGGGAAAATTGCAAAATGATATTTGCACAATTGACACAGAGTTTGTCATTGGCACAAAATATCACATCATGCTATTTGGTGCTCAACTATCATGTGTCATTTTTAATACTGATTTCTTGTTGGGGCAGAAGGTGTTTTTGCCCATGCAGAGCCCCGCTACGTTACGGTAGATACCTCTGCACCCACTAATGGAGGAGTCCCCAACTTTTGTTATATTAAGAGCTACATTCAGCCTTAGAGATGGTCACAAGACACATTGTATGTAAAGAAATCTAAGAAGCCCCTTGTGTGTTCCCTTAAAGGTTAATTACTTGAGTGTTCCCCTATAAAGTAAAAATGCCCGAATGCCCACTTATAATGTAATAATGGCCCGAGAGACCCCTTATACGTAATAATGCCCTAAGTGCCCCTTTGTGAAGTAATAATTACATGAGTGCCTCCTTATATGTAATAATGCCCTGAGTGCCTCCTTATATGTAATAATACCCTGAGTGCCTCCTTATATGTAATAATGCCCTGAGTGCCTCCTTATATGTAATAATACCCTGAGTGCCTCCTTATATGTAATAATGCCCTGAGTGCATCCTTATAAACTACCGTAATAATGGCCGAGTGCCAGACTTATAATGTAATAATGGCCCCGATTCCTCAAAATAAAGTAATAATATATATGAGTGCCTACTAATAAAGAAATAATGGCCCAAGAGTCCCCTTATATGTAATAATGCCCTGAGTGTCCCCTTATAAAGTAATAATGCCCTGAGTGTCCCCTTATAAAGTAATAATGACATGAGTGCCTCTTAACATAATAATGATCTATGTGCCCCCTTATAAAGTAATAATGCCCTGAGTGCCCCCTTATAAAGTAATAATGCCTGAGTGCCCCCGTATAAAGTAATAATGGCTGCGTGCAACCTTATTAAGTAATAATAGCCCGAGTGTTCCCTTATAAAGTAATAATGCCCTGAGTGCCCCCTGATAAAGTAATAGCCCGAGTGTTCCCTTATAAAGTAATAATGCCTGAGTGCCCCCTTATAAAGTATTAATAGCCCGAGTGTTCCCTTATAAAGTAATAAAGCCCTTAGTGCCCCCTTATAAAGTGATAGTTCCCCTGTGCCCCCGTATCTATATATATAATTGCCTTATTCTGTCTGTCTGTCTGTCATGCTCCAAAATTGTGTCACCGTGACATGTCCTTACGGTGACACAAAGCTGATTGGCCGCTGGGTTCGCCATGGCCCCGCCCCCCCACACGGATTGGCCTCTCGCCCCGGCTCTCTGCAGGCCCCGCCCCCCTCACGCAATGCACGCTCGCTGTGGCCCAACTGACACGGGGCTCCGATTCCCAGGTGAGTACACACACACGCATCAGATCACACTCACTCTCACACTCACTCTCACACATCACATCCACACACTCACAACATCCTGGGATATCGCTTGCTTCTACACCGGCTCCGTCAGGATCCCGGCAGTGCCAGACATAACCTTGCGATGCTGGGATCTTAACGGAGGCCGTGAAAGCTGGTAACCATTATACACATCGGGTAACTAAGGTCCCTTAGTTACCCGATGTGTATCATAGTTACCAGTGTACACCGGCTCACACTCACTCTCACACACACCTCACACACACATCACATCGCATCCACACATCAAGGTCCTGCAGCTGCGGAACATACATAACATAACAGCACACACACACACACATACACACACACAAATCAGATCACACTCACACACACCTCACACATCACATCGCATCCACATACTCACAACATCCTGGGATATCGCTTGCTTCTCGGCAGCGATACTGTGCTGTTGTGAGCTTCCAGGACCTGACGGAGGATCACATGGCCAGAAGCATGTGATATCCCCGGATGTTGTGAGTATCAGCGCGTATGTGCGATTTCGTCAGTGTCTGTGTGTGTGAGTGTATGCGATCGGGTGTGTGTGAGTGTATGCGATCGGGTGTGTGTGAGTGTATGCGATCGGGTGGGTGTGAGTGTATGCGATCGGGTGTGTGTGAGTGTATGCGATCGGGTGTGTGTGAGTGTATGCGATCGGGTGTGTGTGAGTGTATGCGATCGGGTGTGTGTGAGTGTATGCGATCGGTTGTGTGTGAGTGGATGCGATCGGTTGTGTGTGAGTGGATGCGATCGGTTGTGTGGGTGAGTGGATGCGATCGGGTGTGTGTGAGTGGATGCGATCGGGTGGGTGTGTGAGTGGATGCGATCGGGTGTGGGTGAGTGTCGGCAGAGGAGCACGGCGTGCTGGAGGAGGCTGGGAGCAGAGAGGCTGATCTTGGGGAAGGCTGGGAGGGGGAGGCTGATGCTGAGGGAGGCTGGAAGGAGAGAGGCTGAGCAAACGTGCTCCATCCGCCATACTGCGCACTCCCCATCGTGCTGCATCCCCCATGCTGCGCACTCCCAAACGTGCTAAATCCGCCATGCTGCGCACTCCCCATCGTGCTCTATCCGCCATGCTGCACACTCCCAAAAGTGCTCCATCCGCCATGCTGCGCACTCCCAAACGTGCTCCATCCGCCATGCTGCGCACCCCCATCGTGCTCCATCCGCCATGCTGCGCACTCCCAAACGTGCTCCATCCGCCATGCTGCGCACTCCCAAACGTGCTCCATCCGCCATGCTGCGCACTCCCAAACGTGGTCCATCCGCCATGCTGCGCACTCCCAAACGTGCTCCATCCGCCATGCTGCGCACTCCCAAACGTGCTCCATCCGCCATGCTGCGCACTCCCAAACGTGCTCCATCCGCCATACTGCGCACTCCCAAACGTGATCCATCCGCCATACTGCGCACTCCCCATCGTGCACCATCCGGCATGCTGCGCACTCCCAAGCGGATGGAGCATGATGGGGGGTGCGCAGCATGGCGGATGGAGCACGTTTGGGAGTGCGCAGCATGACGGATGGAGCACGTTTGGGAGTGCGCAGCATGCCGGATGGTGCACGATGGGGAGTGCGCAGTATGGCGGATGGAGCACGTTTGGGAGTGCGCAGTATGGCGGATGGAGCATGTTTGGGAGTGCGCAGCATGGCGGATGGAGCACGTTTGGGAGTGCGCAGCATGGCGGATGGACCACGTTTGGGAGTGCGCAGCATGGCGGATGGAGCACGTTTGGGAGTGCGCAGCATGGCGGATGGAGCACGTTTGGGAGTGCGCAGCATGGCGGATGGAGCACGTTTGGGAGTGCGCAGCATGGCGGATGGAGCACGTTTGGGAGTGCGCAGCATGGCGGATGGACCACGTTTGGGAGTGCGCAGCATGGCGGATGGAGCACGTTTGGGAGTGCGCAGCATGGCGGATGGAGCACGTTTGGGAGTGCGCAGCATGGCGGGTGGAGCACGTTTGGGAGTGCGCAGCATGGCGGATGGAGCATGATAGGGGGTGCGCAGCATGGCGGATGGAGTACGTTTGGGAGTGCGCAGCATGGCGGATGGAGCACGTTTGGGAGTGTGCAGCATGGCGGATAGAGCACGATGGGGAGTGCGCAGCATGGCGGATGGAGCACGTTTGGGAGTGCGCAGCATGGGGGATGCAGCACGATGGGGAGTGCGCAGTATGGCGGATGGAGCACGTTTGGGAGTGCGCAGCATGGCGGATGGACCACGTTTGGGAGTGCGCAGCATGGCGGATGGAGCACGTTTGGGAGTGCGCAGCATGGGGAATGCAGCACGATGGGGGGTGCGCAGCATGGGGGATGGAGCACGATGAGAGGTGCACACCTCCCCCCAACACACACACACACACGCGCACTGCACAACACACACACACTAGGAATCACAAACAACGCCCTACACAGACACTCACACACACAGACAACGCTGCACACACAAATATACGCACATACCGCACAACACACACATTGCTCAAAACATACCTCCCCCCAAAACACACCACACACACACAAACCGCACAACACACACACACACACAACGCTACAGACACACAGCGCTCCACAAACAACGCAACACACATACAACACCGCTCTCACCCCCCGCGACACTCAGAACATGTACAGCGCCCTACACAAACACTTGGTAACTACACACAACAACATCTATATATATATATATATATATATAACAAAAATCATACATGAACTACACAATACGTAAATTCTAGAATACCCGATGCGTAGAATCGGGCCACCTTCTAGTAAAGTAATAATAGCCGAGTGTCCCCTAATAAAGTAGTGATGCCCGAGTGCCCCCTTATAAAGTAATAATGCCTGAGTGCCCCCTTACAAAGTAATAATGCCTGAGTGCCCCCTTAAAAAGTAATAATGGTTGAGTGTCCCCTTATAAAGTAATAATGCCTGAGTGGCCCCTTATAAAGTAATAATGTCCCAGTGTCCCTTTATAAAGTAACAATGGCCCAAGAGCCCCTTATAAAAAAAATAATGCACTCTTAAAGGGAATCTGTCACCAGGTTTTTACCACCTAATCTGAGAGCAGCATAACATAGGGACAGAGAACCTGATTCCAGCAATGTGTCACTTACTGAGCTGTTCAGTGTAGTTTTAATAAAATCAGTTTAATCAGCAGTAGATTATCATTACAAGACTACTTAGCATGCTGCAGGTAGTCCAGCATATTCATGAGCTCTATATAAATGCTAGATCTGCAGCAGAGAAAACATTGATGTTATCAAAATGGCAACAAACAGCTCAGTAAGTGACACATTGCTGGAGTCAAGGTCTCTGTCTCTACATTATGCTGCCAAAACCTGGTGACAGATTCACTTTAAAAATGTAATAGTGTTCCTAAGTGGTACCATAAATAATAATGCCCCTGATTGTCCTCGTCACAGGTAATAATGCCCATTGTGGACACCAAAACAGTTGAAAGTAGCCCTCTCCTGAGCACTGAGCACACAGCTCTGAGCCATTGATTGTCCATCCCTGCCTTATAGCGATACTCCTGGATATCACTGTACACAGAGAGCTAATGGCTAACCCCGCTGTGCTGTATGCAGAGGTTTATTACAGAAAAATGTCAATCATACGGCTTCAAGGGGTAGTCAACAAAACTGGTGATATAGAAAAGTAAAGCAGTTGCCCATAGCAACCAATGAGATTCCAGCTTTCATCTTCCAGATATCACTTGAGAAATAAAAGCAGCAATGTGATTGGTCGCCAAGAGTGACAGCTACAAATATACACATTATATATCAAATAACGTATAAACACGCATATTTTTGAGGTAATTAATGAAGTAACTTGGCAAACATTCTCCACTCTTGACCACGTCCTGTGGCAAATTTATCAGCATGTCTGCATCTATAAATTTAAAAGACTTGCAATCAATCTCAATTCCTTGGTAAGAAAACTCCTGTCAGGTAATCAGAAATGACTGGAATTCTTCACAATTTAACCCCTGTGTTTGGGTTTAATTGACATGCACAGGCCTCCTTGCCAGGCGGCCATTTTGCAGTAGGTCAGGTGGAGGTCACAGAGAAGAGGACACCTCAGCAGGAGCTCCATACTGGAGCCTTTAGACCTTTCAGAGCAGCTGTTTGTTGTGAGGGCCCACAAACAAGTCCCACAAGACTTCTGCTGCCAACCATTGTAATGACGGCAGCTGGCCTCAAAGGGGGATCTCTGATCAACCGAGTGGAACAAAGCCACCCCCCTCCATCGCTCCTTCTTACATCTTCTCTCCGTGTCCCTTTCTTCATGGCCTCTTACCTGGCCAGTTTCACTCTCATACTGCATATCAACATCCGTGTGTCATACATGAACGGTCCGCTGCCAGAGCCATAATGGTGGCATACGGACGTATAATATAAAAATGGCGTTAGGCCTGCAACACACATCCGTGCCGCCGGTACGTGTTTGGTACATTTTTACACGTACCGGCAGCACGTCAACCAATGTTACCCTATGGTAACAGGCACACACACGTAAAGCCACACGGAATGTGTGTCCGTGTGGTTTGTACGTGTGCGCGTTTTTTTAGACGGATGACATCTCCGCGTTTCGCCGGCATCACGCAGACACGGACCCGCTAAAGTCAATGGGTCCGTGTCTGCACGTACGTGACACGGACCATATACGTGTGCTTTCCGTATGGTTCGTGTGCGTTATTTTATTTTTTTAATGGTGAAACGGTTTAACACACACAGACTGCGTAAGGACTGCACACGGACATGACACGTACGTATCTCACGCATACACGGACATTCAACATGGCATACGCCATCACACTGATGTAACACGTACCGGAGAAACGGACATCAAAAACGGAACACGGACCCGAAAAATGGAACGCGAGACACGCACGTGTTTTTTACGGAAGTGTGTTTCAGTCCTTACTCTGTATAGACTTTATTATACATGGTGCGTCCAATACATACATCCTTTCACCTTTCCTTTTTAGACTTTTCAACAAAAATGCACAAGGCAACGTCAGACCGCCATTTATTACTTTTTGATTACCGACCCCTCATTTATAATATTATGGAATTGCATTACTAGCGATTAATCTGCGCAGAGCTAAATCTCCATGTTGCCCTTGATCCTGTTAGCTAGCAATAAACTATTTATGGGCTTATAGTTTAGCTTATCAGCTTATGCCTCCTAGATGGTCAATGCCAGGGAAAGCACAGTCCCTGACTATAGGAGCCATTTTTTTGGGACGCAGCAGCCTGTATTCTGCGCGTGCCCCCTCGCAGGCCACCATAAACAGCATAGTGCAATCAAGTAGTGTATATGATCTAATTAGTAAATTGCAAACACAAATCTGCAATATAGTTATAAAATGCCCCCAGAACTAGTTCTATAACAAAAGGGGCTTTTTATAATGCAATTTTTTCCCCTATATGTTCAAAGCAAGATAACAACATTAATGCTGCCCCCCCACCCCTTTTTTTTTTTTTTTTGCAAATCATGCACATATACCAGTACAACAGCACCCCCTGTGGTCATTTTAAGAATCAGTGCACTACACTACATTTATATAGTCTGGCAGTGCTGCGGCAGGAAAGTTGCACTGCAACCAGATGGCAAAAATTAATTTACTTGGGTTTTACAGCTGAATTTCTTATTGAAAACCACATCAGCATGCGGCATGTAAAAATACAGCATCCCAGCGGTAAAAAAAAAGTGTGATGGTGAACGGACATTATATATTCCGCCTTTCATGTGGTTAAATGCCAGTGTTGTTACTTGTAGCCCATGCACCCCAATTCTAAGGCTGGGGCCACACGAGCATTACTTCGAGTGCATCTCATGACACTTGGCTCCCGCTCTGCTGCGATTGTAAGCCGAGTGTCATACCATTGTGATTAGATCCTGCGATCGGATCACAGCCGCGGAGGAGAAGGAGGGACAAATCTCACTATCTCCTCCATTGTCAGCTTATGCGTATATCGCACTGCACTCTGGTGTCATCCCAGTGCAGTGCAATGTTTTTCTCGCACCCATAGACTTATATGGGTATGAGTGAAAACGAATTGGATTCCACCTGCAGCATGCTGCACTTATTTTCTTGGTCCGATTAGGGCTGAGAAAAAAAATCGCATATGGGAGTGGCCCCATAGAATACCATTGGTCCGGGTAAAATGCGATTTTTTTATTGCATTCCACTAGCTGTGTTTTATTTGCTGTGTGTCCTTAGCCTTAATCTTCAACAGGGCACCCAGATATCATAGGTCTTAACAGTTTTGGTCTTAGGGACCCAGTATCCATGGCCCCTGCACCCTGTGATGCCCCTGCCAAATACAAGTATGTAAGCTGCTGGGCATCAATGCAAAAAAATATAGTAGTACCCCCAATCATGAATATTATCAGAGTCTAATCTCATCCTCTTTAGGCAACAGGGGCCAATTAGTGATTTATGTTTTTGTGTTCACTTATTCAGTTTATTAAAGCTCTATTCCATCGTATTGGTTTTTTTTTTCAGTGCTGGAGCGGCGCTTTAAATGTAAGTCCCCTACCCCATGTATTATACTCACCCTCCGGGCCAGTCTTGCGGCGCCATCTTGTGCCCGTACTTCTAACTGGCCTGGAGTCAAAAGTTATATTACAAGATGTCAATACAAGTCTATGAGAGCCAGAATGAGGCTCTCATAGACTTGTATTGAGTTCTGATTTCCAGCGTGCTACATAAAACACTGAAGCTACCGGTAAATCACAAATAACAGAAGACCGACCGGAGCGACATTGGAAACAGATGAATACGGTGAATACGAGTATACGAACGGGGGCAGGGGACTTTGTTTTTTTTATTTCAGTGCTGGAGTGGTTCTTTAAAACTAATAAACACTGGAGTGGTCTATTTTGTTTTGTCATATTCATTGTTTCTTCGTTTTTTCTCTTTTTTTTACAATTTTTTCAAAATGGCTCACACAGTTCATGAGTTTTAAAAGTAAGTTTTTAAAGTAAAAAAATTTATTCATTTTTGTCTTCAACTGGTTTATTCCACATACAAAAAAAAAAAAATCACTGGTAGGGTTGGACCATAGTACATAAGCACGAAAATATTGTGACTTTTTAAAGTCGCATTTGCTGATTCAGTCTAGGGGTATGAGCAGACGGGATCTTTAGTTGCTGGCATACCCGAAAAGTGTTTTAAGCAGAAGACTTCAGGAAAAAGCTGGCGGTGTTTTTCATGCAGCGTCTTTATGACATTTTTCTGTCTGTTCTTTCCTGATGGTGCTTTGTTTTTTTTTTTTTTTACCTGTGTATATGAAATGGTGAGCAGGTTCCAAGAAGAAGGCATCTGATCAATGATCAGGTCACTTCTTTTAACCGCTTTGCCTCTCTGGAAATGGGAAGTGGTTGAAAGGAGCACGAAAGACCGAATCTATGAACAGCGAGTTGTTGCTTTTTATTCATTGCAGTGCATATGTTCATTTTTTTAACTTTTTTTAGGCCTTGTGCGCACGCTGCATTTTTTGCCACGTTTTTTTTGTACAGTTTGTGGCCCAAAACTGCATGTCTTTCCTTCCCTAGCAAAGTCTATGAGAATTCAGAGGTGCTGTGTGCATGTTGCTTCTTTTTTTGTTGCAGTTTTTGGTGCAGAAAAAAGCAGCATGTCAATTCTTTGTGTGTTATTTCCTGCGTTTTTCACCCATTGACTTCAATGAAATAATGGGAAAAAAGGCATAAAAAATGCATGAAAAACACTTGCGTATTTCTGCCAGAAAGTGCGTTTTTCGGTGAAGGCACAAAACTGCAACGTGAGAACAAGGCCTTATCCCATTTTTGAAAATGACGTCATGCACATGTACCATCCAACATGTGGAAAAACCACATTGAAGTACAAGCAAAAAAAATAACATAAAATTTGTAAAAGGTGCAAAACCTTTGATGAATTTGTCGCAAATCAGAAAGTCACTAATTGAGAGGTATTCAGACCAAAAAAACTGGTGGAAATGTATGGATGAATCGGGACCATGGTACCTATATCCTGCATTGATGATCAAGAGTATCATGAGGTGATATTAAGAATTTTTAGTGCAATACTTTACACTGCTACATGATTTTTCCGAGCCACCAGAAAATTGTATTCCTTAGGATAAAAGCAATTTAAATATACAGCACCCCCTTGTGGTTAAAATACCGTGAGAAAGGGTAAAACAGAGAAATTAGAATCCAAGTCCCCATTAATTATGACATTGGTGAAAATCTGAGTACTGCACCGTGGAATATGCTGCCGCCATATAATAGAAAAAATATCTTCTGACAGATACATGTATTACCAGTTTGATGTTTCAGGTTTTCTCCCACCATCCTCCTCCTTCCAGCTCTACAACACAGGTGTCCAAAATAAAACCCAGATTCCCCCACAATGGAGAACATATGGAGGACAGGCGTCTTCACCGCTGCAGAGCTCAGTCATATATTACCGCTATAATGCAGCATAAAACATCCAAAACAAATCTGAACATGTAAAACGGCCACTGCCCATATGTGTTAACTGAGAGAATGAATGCGCTGGGGATTGCTCCTTGAGGCTACAGTGGTAAGTTCGGGACCGTGTATGTGAACCCTAGAGGTGAAGGGGTTTATTTTTGTATGTATTATAAAAAAAAAACCATGCAAAATATAAAGTTTTGTAACGTTATAATACACCTGATGTGTGTCAGTTCTCACAAAATTCTAAATCTCTACTTGTCAATAAATAGGATCATTTTATGTGTCGCCCAGGACTATGGGGGACTCGTTCACGGGTGGGGTACTGCTGTGGAGATGTCACTGGGTGGCCATTGCCCGGTTCCGTGACCCATGGTGACGCTTTTTAAAAGGGGTATATTTACAGGGGAGATTAGATGAAAGTTTATAACGTGTTGCCACTTGCGGGTTGCGGCTATTTAGTGGAGCCGCCGCTGCACAGTTCTCACTACTGGGGTTGGTGTTAGTGACAGCCTGGATGTTGGGCCCTCCGCAAGTAGGGCCAGGCCCCAGAGGATAGGTGATGTAGATGGGTGTAGAAAGAAGGTAGGCCACACAAGGGGTTGCGGTGTAACTGGTTCCTTTACTCACAGTAGGTTGGAAACTGGTCACCCGAGGAAGGCTGGTCTTGACCGCTAGTCCCCTTAGTCCCAGTGCCGGTGTAGTGACCTGGTGACTTCTTTCCCCTGCACCTGTCTCTGACTGGTGGTTCCCCGTGGCGTGGAGCATCTGGGGGTCCCCTCCTGGTAGTCTCTCAACTGTAGTCCGTATGATGGTAGCGTAAACCCTGTGGGGTCGGTTTCTCTGGTCCGGGTCCCCCGTTCTCCCGTTGCTACAGTGTCCTGAACTTCAAGGTCAGTGAGGTCCTGGATGGTCCCCTCACTGTGCAGATTTTATCAGGTCTGCCTGGAGCGTTTGCCTGACCTAGGATTTTGTCCCCCGTTGGTGCTATTGTCGCGGGCGGAGAGGAGGGTGTCAGCACACCGCGCTCACCCCTTCTGCTCGGGTCCGGCAGTTGCTCCTGGTGCCTCGAGCCGTGGGCCAGATCCCGGGGTGTCTCGAGCGACACTCCTCGCCCGTGAGTGAAAGGGGGTGTTTGTTGGGTGTGGGGATTGTTATAGTTCGTGACGCCACCCACGGTTGTGGTGATTGCACCACCGCTGCTCAGTGTGGGGGTCCCGGGGATGGTGATGCGGAGCAGCCAGGTGTTGTGTTGCCCCTCCGTGGGTAGGGGTTGGTGATCCCGGGGCCCGGTGATGAGATGTGAAGTGTAGGGCCTGGAGGGCGCAGGGGCGCGGGGGCAGCGCTGTGCCTTGCGGCACTATGGTACTCACTCAGCCTGACACACGGACACAGTTTGTACGGTAAACCAACGGCTGGTAGGACGGTCCCACAGACGGCTGCACCTGCACTCCCGGTAGGTAACGGTGACGTTTCTCTTCCTTGCACCTATGTTGTCTGATGGTAGCGGTGGATTCCCTCCGGTTACCCGCTCCCCGACTGCAATCTGGGCCGGAGGAGCTCTACACTTTGCCCGCAGGCGCTGGCCCTGGGGAAACTTGTGCCTTGGCGGTGGCGGTGTCTCCCCGGTAATGGTTGGGCTGTTGCCGTCAATCGGGACTTGGTTGTTGGGGGATCTGCGTCCCCGTCACTGACGGATTTGGCAAATCTGGCGACTCCTAGCCTTGCCGGGGTCCGAGAGGCCCCTGCCCTGGTGCTGACTGTCCTTCGGAACACTGCTCCAGACCACCGGGCACACAGCCAACGGGGTCCTTCCAGGAACTTCCAAACTGTCCCCCTCCAAACAGTCACCGCCTTCGCTGACCTTGCTGTTCTAGCCCTACACAAAGCTGGGCTCTCAGGCTTTCTTTCCTTCTGTCACTTTACTTGCTGTTTACTTTTGCCCTGCCTGGGCTACTCCTCCACTCCTTCCTCTTCCTCCTCTCTGACTAGACTCCTCACTGAAGCTCTCCCTGAGCTCTTCTGCCTGGTTACTTCCTGCCTCCAGTGTTGTGAGCTCCTCGGTGGGCGGAGCCAACCGCCTGGCCCACCCCCTGGTGTGCATCATCAACCTCTGGAGGAAGGCAACAAGGATTTCTGGTTAGCAGATGTGCCTACCTGGAGTGTGGGGTGTGGTGGTGTTGTGACCTGTGTCCCCTGGCTTGCCCAGGGCGACACATTCCCCCTTAGCAAAATGCAGACCGTCCGCGGGCTGCCGTCCTACACCGGTTTTATTTTTCTGTAAAAGGGGATAACAAGGGTTAATCAAACAGCAATAACATTTTTAATCAAAAACTCTTCCCAAGACGGGAGGCACATTTACTTTAACGTTGCAACGGTATACGGTCACGGTTTCCGCTCTCTCCCACCCAAGCAACCTGGCCCTGATGCTGCCCCTAAAACCCAGGCAGCACCCCTTGACCCACAGTCCAGCACAAGTCACCCGAGCGGGATCTGTCCTTCCCCTCCAGAGGGTGGCCACCGGTTCCTTTGGTGGCTGGGCCCTGGCCTGCTCTGCTCAGGGCCCTCCCTCCAACCTGCCTCTCCGGAGGCGGCATTGCGGAAACGGTAACGGTACCCAACTTATTTACAAGCCACTTAACGTTTGTGGTTGCCCTGCAGAGTTCACGGGCTTGTCCATGGATAGTTCCCATGCAAATAAACTTAAACGGTCCCCACGGGGACAACGGTGCCGGCTCCAGCCGGTTGCAAATCACACGGTGAATCAGGTGAAGTACTCGGTCATTTTCATTTTCATCATTTCAAACTTTCAAACTTAACAAACAACAACACTCTTACGTTTGCGGACCCCTTTCATTCATAGAACGGTCTCCCTGTACCTAAGTGGGGGTCTACCTAGGTTGGAACGGGTGGACCTTCGGGGCCCGATGTCAGTGGTACTAGACAGTGGGGTAGAGGGAACAATCGGTTCCTCCTCCCTGCTACAGTGTGGGGCAGGCGGAGGTGCAGGGGAGCTGGGTACAGGTTCATCCCTGGGCACTGGCACTAGTTCTGGCTCACGGTTGACCGCTTCCACTACTTCTTCATCCACGGGTTGTGGGAACAGTATCACTGGAAGTATCACCGCGCCGTTCTGTGTAGGCCAGTTTGCTGGGAAGTCACCCATTACAGTGTGGATTACCTCTGCTGCCTTTTCCACTGGTGGAGGAACCGGTACTTCGGCCTCTGCCTTCAGCGCTGGGGGGGCATTTCTTTAGATGGTCCCGGGAAACTGTGGCTAGGGTGTCCCCTTGGTCACGACTGATCTGGTAAGTCTTCCCGTCTCCCCATTCTGTGGGTTGTATGACATAAGGGACTTGCTCCCACTGATCATCCAGCTTGTGGGTTTTCCTCTTCCGTTTCAGCACCACATCCTCTGGCTGGAAAGGACCTGCGGGCGCCTTCTGGTTGAACCGGTGCTCCTGCTGCTCTCGGCTTCGACTGAGGTTCTTCTCCACATACTCCTGGATTTGCCGGTACTGTGCCCTCCTCCGACTTTCCCACTCTGCCGTTGAAGGGAGTGCTTCTGGGGCTTCCAACCCCATCTCCAGATCCACCGGCAGGCGGCCAGGCCGAGCCCTCATCAGATACGCTGGGGTGCACTTCGTCGAGCTGGACGGGATATTATTATACATGTCGACCAAGTCAGGTAGCTTTTCCGGCCACATGTTCCGTTCTTCCAGCGGTAGCGTCTTGAGGAGCCCCAGGACCAAGTGATTCATTTTCTCGCACATGCCGTTGGTTTGGGCGTGGTACGGAGTGGTCCGGATCTTCTTGCAGCCGTACAACTGGCAGAATTCGTGAAACACCTCTGCTTCAAAAGCCGGGCCTTGGTCAGTCAGCACCTTCTCGGGGTACCCATGGGGTCGGCAGAAATAAGCCTGGAACGCTCGAGCAGCGGTTCGACCAGTTAGGTCCTTAACGGGGACTACCACCATAAATCTTGAGTAGTGGTCTACCATGGTCAATGCGTAGGTGTACCCACTTCGGCTAGGGGTGAGCTTGACATGGTCCAGGGCGACCAGCTCCAGCGGCTGATGAGTGACTATGGGATGTAACGGTGCCCTCTGGCTGGTCTCGTCCTTTCTTCTCAGTGTACAAGGACCACACTCTCGACACCAGGCTTCCACCGATTCACGCATCCCACTCCAATAGAACCGCTCCCTCAACAGCATCTCCAGCTTCTTCCACCCGAAGTGGCCAGCACCATCATGGTATGCCCGCAGGACAGTAGCGACCTCAGCTTGAGGAACGATCAACTGGCATATCTTCTCATGGGTCTTCGGGTTGATCAGCTCACGGTACAGCCTCCCCTGGTGTAGGTAAAGCCGTTTTCGTTCTTTCCACAAGCGTTGAGCTTCGGCTGGAGCGGCAGGGTCTATTCCCATAGCACCTTGTTCCACCAGAGTCTTGACAAGGCGGACAGCCGGCGCTCGGTCCTGGGCGTCCTGCCACTCTTGACTGGGCCGCGGGTCCAGATCCACCAGTTGCTGACAGACTTGTACCCTCTCAGTAGGCAGCTGGTGAAACGCAGGCAGCTCAATCTCCTCGAGGTCGTCATCCTCGCACCCCTCTTCTGACAAATGGGGCATCCGGGAGAGTGCATCGGCATTTATGTTGACCCGACCAGCTCGGTACTTTATGGTGAAATCATAGTTGGCTAGCCGGGCTACCCACCGCTGCTCCAGCGCACCCAACTTGGCCGTGTTCAGGTGAGTCAGCGGGTTGTTGTCCGTAAACGCGGTGAATTTGGCTGCTGCCAAGTAGTGGCGGAACCGCTCCGTGATAGCCCACACCAACGCCAATAGCTCAAGCTTGAAGGAGCTATAGTTCTCAGGGTTCCTTTCGGTCGGCCGGAGTTTTCGACTAGCGTAGGCAATCACCTTCTCCTTTCCATCCTGGACCTGGGATAGGACCGCTCCTAGCCCCACATTACTGGCGTCCGTGTGGAGGATGAACGGGCTCCCATAATCAGGGTACGCCAGGACCTCTTCTCCGGTCAAGGCCGCCTTCAACTGGCGAAAGGACTCCTCATGCTTGTCCTCCCACGATAGTGGGGCCCCAATGGGTCTACCACCTTTGGTCTGTCCCACGAGGAGATCTTGCATGGGGGCAGCCATCTTCGTGTATCCCTTTATAAAGCGCCGATAGTACCCCACCAGACCCAGGAACTGTCTTACTTCCCTCACTGTAGTTGGTGTCGGCCAGCTCTGGATGGCAGTAATCTTCTCAGGGTCGGGGGCGACGCCATCCGCACTCACCACATGCCCTAGATACTGCACTCTGGGTTTCAGCAGGTGGCATTTTGAGGGCTTCAACTTCATCCCGTACTGGGCAAGGGACGCGAACACCTCGGCCAGGTGCTCCAGATGGGCTTCATACGTCTGGGAATAAACAATCACATCATCCAAATACAGCAGGACGGTCTCGAAGTTTAAATGTCCCAGACAGCACTCCATCAACCGTTGGAAGGTCCCAGGGGCATTGCACAGCCCAAATGGCATGCTATTGAATTCGCAGAGTCCCATCGGAGTGGTGAAGGCGGTCTTCTCCCGGTCCTCTGGGGCCACGGCCACCTGCCAGTATCCGCTGGTGAGGTCAAGGGTCGAGAAGTAGTTTGCAGTTCTCAGTGCAGCCAAAGACTCTTCAATACGAGGTAATGGATAGGCATATTTATGGGTTATCTGGTTGATCTTCCGGTAGTCCACACACATCCGCATGGTACCATCCTTCTTCTTAACCAGTACCAACGGAGCGGCCCAGGGACTACAGCTGTCCCGAATAACCCCTGCCTCCTTCATATTCCTCAACATATCCTTGGCACACTGGTAATGTGCAGGGGGAATAGGTCTATACCTCTCTTTGATAGGGGGATGTTCACCTGTGGGGATGTGATGTTGGACCCCCTTGATCCGCCCAAAGTCTAGGGGGTGCTTACTGAAAACCTGTTCGTACTCTTGCACCACCCTGTGTACCCCGGCCCTGTGATGTGTAGGGGTGTCGTCAGTGCCCACATGTAGCTGTTGGTGCCACTCCTTGGTGTCCCCCTGGGGTGGGGAAGTGCTGGTGGTAGGTGGGCGTGTGGATGGACGGGCTTCCTGGATAGTGTGAGGGTCCAGGGTGAGCAGCTTGGCAATGGTGGCATACCGGGGGAGCCTGACTTCTTCCTCCCCACAATTCAACACTCTCACAGGCACTCTCCCTTTCTTCACATCTACCACCCCTCGGGCGGCCACTACAGTGGGCCAGTGCTCGGAAGGCATGGGCTCCATCATCGCAGGGTAGTCACGCCCCTGAGGCCCTACTGCTGCCCTACACCAGATCATCATCTCACTCCTAGGGGGCACAGTCAATGGAGCAACATCCATCACTCGCACTCCACCAATCTCCCCTCCGGTTGAGCTTACATGCTGGCGGTACATCAGGGCGCGGATCTCACGCTGCACAGCCCTCTGCCGGCTCCCCGCCGCCGTGGCGGCTAGCCGTTGCAAAAGGTTCAACACATCAGCCATGCAGTGTTCCATCACATTGGTTCCCAGCACTATTTTCGGGTTATGATCACTGGGTTCATTCATAATCACAATCATGCCCTGATGTTGCAGTTCAGCTTGCCCCACTGTCATAGCCACTTCTTTATACCCCACCTGGGTCAATGGAAGTCCATTAGCGGCAATCAAATTTATACTAGGGTCTGGAGGCGCCAGCTCGTCTGTGGCCCAATACTGCTGATACAACGTGTACGGTATGGTAGTTACCTGTGATCCAGTGTCCAAGAGAGCCATCACTGGTATGCCGTCCACAGCCACGGGGATGATAGGGCGGGCCCCGACATATCGGTCTCGCCAGTCCGGGGGGCCACGGTGTTCTACTCCTGAGGATTTGCCCGGGGCCCCAGGGGTTGCTCGTTTAACGGGCACTGTCGGTAATAATGGCCCGGCTTACGACACTTGTAGCAGATTGGAGGTCTGCTCCGCGGGTTGTTAACGCTTCCCCGCTGCATCCAGGGAACATCTTCGGGACTGTCAGCGAGCTGTATCTGCGCTGGAGGCTGGGATCTGGTCAGAGGTTGCAGTGCAGCAAGGATTTTGGCAAGGTCTCCGTCCAGGCGACGGACCTGGGCGGCCAACTCTTCGACGGTGCTGCTCGGGGCTGCAGGCATTACAGAGGTTGGTTTGGCTGAGGCTGCCGTAACAGGAGCTGTCTCGACGGGCCACGGGACGGGTTCCAGAACTTCAGCAGCTAGGGGCTGTAGTGCTTTAATAGCCCGCTCCTTTAACACAGCAAAGTCCACATCAGGGTGTTCTAGGGCCCACAGCCGGAGTTGTTTACGATCCTCAGGGGACCTCATCCCCTGCGCAAATTGCTCCACTAACATCTTGTTGCTATCCGCCTCATTAATAGAGTTCACCCGCTTCAGCGTGCGGAGGGCGGTCTGCAGACGTAGAGCATAGTCCCGAATGCTATCCCCAGCTCGTTGCCGGCACTGGTAAAACTGCATCCTCAGCTCAGCTTCGGTCCGGGTCTCGAAGGCAGTCTGTAGCCTCTCGAAGATGGTGGCTACAGAGAGCCGGTCCCCCTCGGCCCAAGTCTCCGCTTCCTGCTCCGCCGCACCGGTTAACTGGCCTAGCACTATCGCAGCACGTTGCTTATCAGTCAGGGGGTACAGCTCTAGCAACGGGTTAAGCTTTTTCCGGAAGGCCTGTAGGGCATCCGGTTTCCCGTCATACTGCGGCAGCCAGGCAGCTCCGGGTGCATAGGGCAAGGAAAACGGCATGACCTGAGCAAGCGCGGGAGCCGCGGCACCTCCCGCCGGTGCGGCCAAGACCTGGGCAGGCCCATTCCCTTCCGCGGGTGCCGCTGCGGCTGCGACCACCGCTCTTCCAGCGGCTCCGTCGGGCGCAGACATCTTGTTTCCGTCCCCCTTAGCTCTTTCCGGCCCCTCCTCTCTCGGGGCGGGGTTTTGGCCTTCGCGCTTCTACTGCTCGAGAAGACGCTCGAGCGGGAACTTTTCGCGCCAAAGATGGCGGCTTCTGAAATTTTTCTGCCGGATGCCTCCGGCGGTAACAAGGCGCACCTCTACCTGACGGCAGAGCGGTAAGATCCTGTTCGTGACGCCAAGTTGTCGCGGGCGGAGAGGAGGGTGTCAGCACACCACGCTCACCCCTTCTGCTCGGGTCCGGCAGTTGCTCCTGGTGGCTCGAGCCGTGGGCCGGATCCCGGGGTGTCTCGAGCGACACTCCTCGCCCGTGAGTGAAAGGGGGTGTTTGTTGGGTGTGGGGATTGTTATAGTTCGTGATGCCACCCACGGTTGTGGTGATTGCACCACCGCTGCTCAGTGTGGGGGTCCCGGGGATGGTGATGCGGAGCAGCCAGGTGTTGTGTTGCCCCTCCGTGGGTAGGGGTTGGTGATCCCGGGGCCCGGTGATGAGATGTGAAGTGTAGGGCCTGGAGGGCGCAGGGGCGCGGGGGCAGCGCTGTGCCTTGCGGCACTATGGTACTCACTCAGCCTGACACACGGACACAGTTTGTACGGTAAACCAACGGCTGGTAGGACGGTCCCACAGACGGCTGCACCTGCACTCCCGGTAGGTAACGGTGACGTTTCTCTTCCTTGCACCTATGTTGTCTGATGGTAGCGGTGGATTCCCTCCGGTTACCCGCTCCCCGACTGCAATCTGGGCCGGAGGAGCTCTACACTTTGCCCGCAGGCGCTGGCCCTGGGGAAACTTGTGCCTTGGCGGTGGCGGTGTCTCCCCGGTAATGGTCGGGCTGTTGCCGTCAATCGGGACTTGGTTGTTGGGGGATCTGCGTCCCCGTCACTGACGGATTTGGCAAATCTGGCGACTCCTAGCCTTGCCGGGGTCCGAGAGGCCCCTGCCCTGGTGCTGACTGTCCTTCGGAACACTGCTCCAGACCACCGGGCACACAGCCAACGGGGTCCTTCCAGGAACTTCCAAACTGTCCCCCTCCAAACAGTCACCGCCGTCGCTGACCTTGCTGTTCTAGCCCTACACAAAGCTGGGCTCTCAGGCTTTCTTTCCTTCTGTCACTTTACTTGCTGTTTACTTTTGCCCTGCCTGGGCTACTCCTCCACTCCTTCCTCTTCCTCCTCTCTGACTAGACTCCTCACTCAAGCTCTCCCTGAGCTCTTCTGCCTGGTTACTTCCTGCCTCCAGTGTTGTGAGCTCCTCGGTGGGCGGAGCCAACCGCCTGGCCCACCCCCTGGTGTGCATCATCAACCTCTGGAGGAAGGCAACAAGGATTTCTGGTTAGCAGATGTGCCTACCTGGAGTGTGGGGTGTGGTGGTGTTGTGACCTGTGTCCCCTGGCTTGCCCAGGGCGACACACTATGGTCCCAGGAGTACTCCACCGAGAACCACACGCCTGGGCCCTCAGGTCACTGTCACACTCCTGTCAGTGCTTCCACTCACTCTCACTGTCACCGACTAACTAACTGTCTCTCCACTGTCTGCCCACTCCTACCTAGTTGTCTAGTGGACTGGATCGGCTCCACCCCTAGGTGGCCATCCATTGGGTCCAACCCTAGTCTGTTAGCAGTCATTGGGGAATTTGGGGACGAAAACAGGGATTAACTGGAATGTTTTGGTGTTACCGGCACTGGTCCTCTGGGTCCCTGGGGGTAGGCCCTGCATCCTGGTGGGGATGCAGTATCTTGTAGCTCCCTTATGGCTTCAGGGGTGCTACATATATGGCCCCTTAGTCATGTTATCAATGTGGGTGTGGTCCTCATAAAGGCACCCATGAGGAAGAATTAAAGAACACACCCACTTGACTAACAAAATTAGATTTATATACCAGGAAGAAGAGGCCATATCTCAGGAACGGAGAGGAGCAGGAACAAAAGAAAAACATTGCCGGAATCAGAAGAACAGCGGCATTTGCCCTAGTGGAAATAGTACATATCGTATTTATGGCAAGTGTTGGGTTCTTTTTAAGGGGTTATTCCCAAAATCATTGTACTTGGCTATTTCTAGCAGCACCAAAGATAATAAGTCTTGAGCTACACTGTGACTTTTTGTAGTGTTACTGATTGATTTGAACTATTTAGCTATGGCTACATTCTAAAGCAATACATAGTTATTTGCAATTGGGTGGCTGCCACTTAATAGTTAAAATCAATGTGCAGCTCTACAATGAATCGCAGTGTAGCCTCGGCCTTAAGGCTCTTTCGGACGTCTGTTATCATCGATTCGCAAGGCACAGACTGACTGCACGACCCCCGACCCGAGCGTGACAACCTCATAGAAACATATGAAGGTGTCACACTTTGGTCGGAAGATGCATGGTCAGTACGTGCATTGCGATCCGAGATATCACTGATGATACCAGACATCTGAAAGAGACCTTAGAGACAAGGCTATAGTGCAGCGCCCACTACGAACCAGAAATTAATGGCCTATCCCAAGGATTCTGTCACAAGGTATGTACTGGTGGAACAGGGGCCCCTAGGCTGGCCCTCAGACTCGAGACCCTGCTCTATCCCTTATCTCGGAGGTAGGCTTGATGGTAGCCAGGTTTGAACCCCCAGCATGACCCTGACTCCTGTCCGGGCCCTGATCATACTCCCCTCACCCTGGGACCAGGCCAGAAACCCAGTAACGAAAACCCCACATAAATGTCCCAGGTAGGACAACCCCAACCCCTTAACAGTAGCACACGTTCTTCATTGGAGTCATTGTTAGGTACCCATAGGTCTACCATAAAAGTATGAGCTTTTAACTGGGTAGAAAACCTCCCAAGGCCACGGGACACTTGTTCATCTCTCCTGTCTATCGTTTCTCTAGCAGTTTTACACGATTTACAGTAATTGCTGTCTGCATTCATATCACAAATCAGGGGTGGAGATGGCAATATATAATTCAGGAACCACTCAATCATATTAGGAAATCAGTATAATGATCGAGGATCCGAGAAAGGTGTTCATCACCCAACATCAAAGGAAGTGACTTCTAAAAGTTAGGTGTCAGCAGAATGTCCTGGCTGAGTAGGTCCGTATCGATCCAGTGTGACTTACTCTGCATGTTCTCTGTACCTGTGTACATCATTATTCTGGGAGGTGCAGAAATGTAATGTACATAGATACGGCCAGGTTTGGATCTGGGTAAATGTATATTTGGAATGTGTGGTTTAGGTTGTCGTAGACATAGAAAGACGACATATTGATAATGTTAGAAAGACGGACCATTTATGGAACAAACTTCATCAGAACAACTCGGTACCAACTGCATTTTTTAGGCATTTTGGCCATTCTGCTTTGGCGGGAGAATTTTCTGCTGCTAATCTTCAATGTGTACACATAACATAGTCCCTGTCCTGTGTCCCCCACACACACACATTCATTATAAGTCTCTGATAGTGTCAGGAATTAATGGGTGGGAAAAGACGTTATCGGGGTCATATAATAAATTGGGGAGTGGGAAAAGATGCTATCTTGTCCTTAACAAAATTTGGACCTGGTCCCCCACCTACTTCATGTAATAATAATAATAATGTATTGGCCCTTGTAGCATTTTAGATCCTATAAAGACACGTGTTCACCGCCTATATACTGATGTCCCCCATCCTGGCCCCTTCCTGTCCTGATGTAATGTCCCCCATCTTATAATAGTGTCCCTCATCCCAAACCCCTTTATGATATATATTATTCCCTAGTCTGGGCCCTTTCTAGTAATAATGTGCCCCATACTGGACCCCTTCCTGGGATAGTGTCTCTTAACCTGAGTTGCTTGTTGGTATAACATGCCCCATCCTTGTCTCCCTTCCTTTTATAAGGTGCCCCATCCCGGTCCTCTTCCTGGTATAAGGTGCCTCATCCTGATCCCCTTTCTAGTATAATGTGCCCCATCCTGGTCCCCTTCCTGATATAATGTGCCCCATCCTGGTCCCCTTCCTGGTATAATGTGCCCCATCCTTGTCCCCTTCCTGGTATAATGTACCCCTTCCTGGTATAATGTACCCCATCCTGGTCCCCTTCCTGGTATAATGTACCCCATCCTGGTCCCCTTCCTGGTATGTGCCCCATCTTGGTCCCCTTTCTAGTATAATATGCCACATCCTGGTCCCCTCTCTAATATAATGTGCCACATCCTGGTCCCCTTCCTAGTATGTGTTCCATTCTGGTCCCCTTCCCGGTATAATGGGTTCCCCATCCTGGTCCCCTTCCTGATATATTCCCCATCCTGGTCCCCTTCCTGGTATAATGTTCCCCATCCTTGTCCCCTTACTTTAAACAAGTTTTCTTCCTCATCTCTAATGCCAGTGGCTATCCATTTGTCAATTAACCCTTCATCTGCTGTAAGCATACCAAACTCTACTCTGGACTTGTTCACGTTATGTTGCAGGGATTTCTAGACTGGCATAATCCTTCAGTTCTTGTGTCTTCTGATATGTCCAGCTCCTCTTGTCTGCCAGCCGTACAGCCTACCTTGTGGTCCTGCTCCTCGCTGATCCACATGCTATCGCCCTTGAGCAGTCTGTTCACCCTGATCTGAATACTGAACAGACAGCTCCTCCATGGAATATGGTTGAGAATAGGCGATAAATGTATAATCGCTGAAGATCTCTCTGTTGAAGCCACCAATTTTCACCAGAATAGGGGCCCTAAACTACTGTGTGTGAATGGACTTCTATTCTGCATGTGCACCCACTACTCCATTCATGTCTTTGAAGTGACCGAATGGCTATCTTCTTCAGTCCCATAGAAATGAATGGAGTGGTGGTCACACATTCTCTGTATTGCTTCATTCACAAAGCAGACATTGGGCCCCAGTTGTCACAACTATCGGTGATCCCAGTTGTCACATTATTCACCTATATTTAGTGGGATGGACCATTTAATATATAAAATAAATACACCCACTATAGATAATGCCTTTTTATTGAAAGGATTCCCAGTGATCAGCTGTGATCTGTGATGGGATCCAGAAGCAACTGCTCAATTTCCCCGCAGCGCCACCTATGGAGAACAGAAACATTGAACATTTCTTTTAGAACGAATTAATAGGATGAACGGTCAATGCCCGGACAAGCTGGGTCCTTCAGGTGCTGAATGGGTGAAAGCCCGCTATTAATTTCTTCATAGGGTAATTGAATTAGGTTTTCTCTTTACTATGGACAGTCCCCTTATGTTGAAGGAATCCCCAGTGATCAGCTGTTATCATTGAGGGAATCCAGCAGCAGATGTTCACGTTCCCTGTAGCTCCACCATAGAGGAAATGCACAATTTTCATTGAAATCAATAGGGTACCAAATAACATTGGGGCTACACAACCATATATTGCAGCATAATGCAGGTGAATGAGTCCCACTGTGATCCACAAGGTACCACGACTGTGAAAAGCAAGTCGCAAAAACTCCAACTGGTTCTGACTACTTGCTTGCCACCATTGGGGTACTTTGCAGGTCACAATACAACTCAATTCATCTGCATCATACTGTGACATAGCAGCAGCATATAGTGATCTTTGCTGTGACCAAAGCCACCATGTAGCCCTAGCCTAGGGGTCTCCCTAGAATCAAAGAGGTTATTCACTGCAATATTTTATAGTACAAATGGGCTCATGGTGGCCTTAAAACAAAAAAGAACAGATATTCTCCTACCCAACTCCCACCATTCCTCTGCCCTGCTGGATATGTCCCCTGTTTGTTTCCTTGCTTCAGCTGCAGCTAATCACTTGTCACTGACTGTCTGCAGCCATGTTATTCTGTTTGAGCTAGAAGACAGATACAAGAGACTCTCTTTCATTTCGCGCAAAAAGACATGGCTGAGATCCAATTGCTGCTGTTAACCATTTAGATGCTGCTGTCAACCATTTAATTGCTGCGGTCAATCACAATCATAGGGAGCTGATAGGCTACCACCATGGTGGCTAGGAGCCTGTTGAAGCAAGGCCATTATGATGCCATCTTAGTCTTTCTGTGAAGCTCAGCCACAAGCTGGGTTTCGTGGAAGAACCTCAATTACATTACATACTGCAATGTTATCTACGCAGTCAAATACTCCCTGGTTAAAAAAAATAAAGTTTAGAAAAATATATAAAAGTTTCAATCGCCCTCTTTCCCCATTAAAAAATAAAGATGTTAAAAACATGCCAAAAATAAAACATCCTTAGTATCATTGAGTCTGAAAAAGTCAGATGCAGAAAAATATAAAAGTATTTAAACCGTATGTTAAACGCTGAAGTTAAAAAAAAAATGGGCTCATGGTGGTCTTAAAACAAAAAAGAACATATGTTTACATACTGGACCACCTCCCCCCATTCCTCTGCCCTGCTGGACATGTCCCCTGTCTTGTTTACTTGCTTCAGCTGCAGCCAATCACTTGTCACTGACTGTCTGCAGCCATATTATTCCTTTTGAGCTAGAAGAGAGATTCAAGAGACTCTCTTCCATCCTGGACGGAAAGGCATGGCTGAGATCCTATTGCTGCTGTTAACCATTTAGATGCTGCTATCAACCATTTAGATGCTGCGGTGACTCACAATCATGGGGAGCTGATAGGCTACCACCATGGCGGCTGGGAGCCTGTTGAAGAAAGGCCATTATGATGCCATCTTAGTCTTTCCGTGAAGCTCAGCCACAAGCTGGGTTTCATGGAAGAACCTCAATTAGACTATATACTGCAATATTTTGATGTACGCAATCAAATAATCGCTGGTTAAAAACAAAAAAGTTTATAAAAATGTATAGAAGTTTCAATCGCCCCCTTTTCCCCATTCAAAATAAAGATGTTAAAAAATGACAAAACATATTTAGTATCATCGTGTCCGAAAAAATCAGATCCAGAAAAATATAAAAGTATTTAAACTGTATGTTAAATGTTGAAATAAAAAAAAATGGGCTCACGGTGGTCTTAAAACAAAAACCCCCCAGATATTTACATACCAGATGCTCACCATTCCTCTGCACTGCTGGACGTGTCCCTTGTCTTGTTTACTAGCTTCAGCTGCAGCCAATCAGTTGTCACTGACTGGCTGCAGCTATGTTATTCTGTTTGAGCTAGAAGAGAGATTCAAGAGACTCTCTTCCTTCTCGGACGGAAATGCATGGCTGAGATCCTATTGCTGCTGTTAACCATTAAGATGCTGCTGTTATCCATTTAGATGCTGCTGTTAACCATTTAGATGCTGTTGTCAGTCACGATCATGGGGAGCTGATAGGCTACCACCATGGCAGGAGGGAGACTGTTGAAGAAAGGCCATTACGTTGCCATGTTAGTCCTTCTGTGAAGCTCAGCCACAAGCTGGGCTTCATGGGAGAACCTCAATTACACTATATACTGCAATACTATGGTATAAGCAATCGAATAATCGCTGGTTAAAAAAAAAAAAGGTTCAATCACCTTCTGTTCCCCATTCAAAAATAAAGATGTTAAACAATTGCAAAGATAAAACATATTTAGTATCATCGTGTCCGAAAAAGATCAGATCCAGCAAAATGTAGAAAAGAATCGCCGTTTTTTGGTACTTCCCTAAAAAAATACAACAAATTTTTTTGGGTGTTTAAATGGTTAAAAACATTCCTCAAAGTGAAATCTCATAAACAGATTTGCATACAGTAGTTGCGCAACCGGCCCCTCCCGACTCCGGTCCATGACCCCTAAATGAGCGACATATGACGACGAGCTCCCATAGGCCCCGCTGTGGGGAGAAGTCCAAACTTTGGGTTTATGGAGTGGAGATCGCTACTGGCTCCGGATGATGGGGACACGAGGCACGGGCGAGGGAAGAAGTCCCTTTAATTTCCCTTTAAGTCAAAAAAAATCCAACATTTCTTGACATGAGATGCACAGATCCAGGGAGACAGAATTCCTCCTGTACAGTGGCTCTGGGTGTCAGAGTTTGCTGCATGGAGAAAAACAGAGCAGAGTCTGCTTATTTAATCACGCCGTGATCTGCAATTTTATCATTCCAATGGATTTATTAAGCATAAACAAGTCGTAAAGCAGGGGCCAGTTACGTCTCACAATCGGTGACAGCTTGGAATGGCCCCATGGTGGCTCAGAGCTGCTGCTGGGTTTAGGTTTCCGCCATCCAGATTGTTTAAGGCTCAAGGGCGCCCTCTTGAGGTCAAGTGTAGCCTTGTCGTTAAAGGATGCCATTGTGTTCACACTTACAATATTTCTTTGCAAAATAAATGCATAAAGCATTATTACAAATCCTATACATGTCTATGGGACTCAAACTGATGCCAAAGTGGATTGGTGCTACTAATGCGGGCAGCCTCTGCAGCCTATATTTTCAGTGAGCAGACTCTGCCACCTGCTGGTCATAATGTGGCACTGCCAGATCTTAAAAAAAAAAGTTTAAAAAGTTTTCGTTGGTTAAACTTAGCCGTACACTCCAAAATTGATGTATTATGTGTGTATCACATTGTTTTTTATATATATATATATATATATATATATATATATATATATATATATATATATATATATATATATATATATATATATATATATATATAAAAAGCTGAAGACTATCCCTCTTTCTTCAAGCGGAAGATTGACAACATCAGAGCAAGCTTTGGCCCACAATCACCACAGCCCCTCATCATAGCTACTCTGCCCTCTTCCTCCAAATCCAGCTTCTCCACCATGACAGAAGACAATCTCTCCACTCTACTCTCAAGATCACATCTAACCACCTGTGCACTAGACCCGCTCCCATCGCACCTCATCCCCAACATCACCGCAGTCCTCATCCCAGCTCTAACACATCTCTTCAACCTATCACTAACAACTGGTGTATTCCCTTCATGCTTTAAACATGCCTCTAGTACACCCATCCTCAAAAAGCCCTCCCTTGACCCTTCCTCTGTGTCAAACTATCGCCCCATATCCCTTCTCCCCTATGCCTCAAAACTACTGGAACAGCATGTCCATCTTGAATTGTCCTCATACCTCTCCTCCTGCTCCCTCTTTGACCGGCTTCAATCTGGCTTCCGACCACATCATTCTACCGAAACTGCCCTAACCAAAGTCACCAATGATCTACTAACCGCCAAAGCCAAGCGACACTACTCTATCCTCCTCCTCCTCCTGGACCTGTCCTCTGCCTTCGACACAGTAGACCATTCCCTCCTACTACAGATTCTCTCATCTCTGGGCATCACAGACTTGGCCCTATCTTGGATATCCTCATAACTAACCGACCGAACTTTCAGCGTCTCCCATTCTCACACCACTTCCTCATCTCGCCCCCTATCGGTCGGTGTCCCCCAAGGCTCAGTTCTTGGACCCCTGCTGTTCTCCATCTACACCTTCGGCCTGGGACAGCTCATAGAGTCCCATGGCTTCCAGTATCATCTCTATGCCGATGACACACAGATCTACCTCTCTGGACCTGACATTACCTCTCTACTAACCAAAATCCCACAATGTCTGTCTGCTATTTCATCCTTCTTCTCTGCACGATTCCTAAAGCTTAACATGAACAAAACAGAATTCATTGTCTTTCCTCCTCCTCACTCATCTCCTCCAACAAGCCTTTCCATCAAACTTGATGGTTGCTCACTCACCCCAGTCTCACAAGCTCGTTGCCTTGGAGTAACCCTCGACTCTGCTCTATCCTTCAAGCCACACATCCAAGCCCTCTTCAACTCATGCCGATTACAACTCAAAAATATCTCCCGGATCCATGCTTTCCTTAACCAAGAATCAGCAAAAACATTAGTGCATGCCCTCATCATCTCCCGCCTCGACTACTGCAACCTCCTGCTCTCTGGCCTCCCTTCCAACACTCTTGCACCCCTCCAATCTATCCTAAACTCTGCGGCCCGCTTAATCCACCTCTCCCCTCGCTACTCCCCAGCCTCGCCACTCTGCCAATCCCTTCACTGGCTTCCCATCGCCCAACGACTCCAGTTCAAAACATTAACCATGACATACAAAGCCATCCACAACCTGTCTCCTCCCTACATCTGTGACCTAGTCTCCCGGTACCTACCTGCACGCAACCTCAGATCCTCACAAGATCTCCTTCTCTGCTCCTCTCTTATCTCCTCTTCCCACAATCGCGTACAAGATTTCTCTCGTGCATCCCCCATACTCTGGAACGCTCTACCTCAGCATATCAGACTCTCCACTACCGTGGAAAGCTTCAAGAGGAACCTCAAGACCCACCTCTTCCAACAAGCCTACAACCTACAATAGCCCTCAGTCCAGTACACCCCTGCGCAACCAGCTCTGTCCTCACCTATTGTACCCTCACCCATTCCCTGTAGACTGTGAGCCCTCGCGGGCAGGGTCCTCTCTCCTCCTATACCAGTCTGTCTTGTACTGTTAATGATTGTTGTACGTATACCCTTTCTCACTTGTAAAGCGCCATGGAATAAATGGCGCTATAATAATAAATAATAATAATAATATATATATATATATAATAATTTTATTCATTTATATAGCGCTATTCATTCCACAGCGCTTTACATACATTGGCAATACTGTCCCCATTGGGGCTCACAATCTAGAGTCCCTATCTGTATGTCTTTGGAGTGTGGGAGGAAACCCACGCAAACACGGGGAGAACATACAAACTCCTTGCAGATAGTGTCCTTGGTGGGATTTGAACCCAGGACCCCAGCGCTGCAAGGCTGCAGTGCTAACCACTGAGCCACCGTGCCACCCAGATATATATATATATATATATATATATATATATGGCCTGGGACACTAATAAAGTGTCTGTCTCTCTCCCACTCTCTCTCTGTCTCTCTATCTCTGTCTGTCTCTTTCCCTGTTTGTCTCTTTCCCTGCCTGTTTGTCTCTATCTGTATCTGTCTGTCGCTTTCTCTGTCTGCCTCTTTCTCTGTCTGTCTGCCTCTTTCCCTGTCTGTCTGCCTCTGTCCCTGTCTGTCTCTGTCTGTCTGCCTCTTTCCCTGTCTGTCTTTGTCTATCTAACTAAAGAATGTACGTCTGGAACACCAATGGTGTGAACATGGTGCAAGACTCAAAAACATAACTATACAATAGGATAAAGAGTTGCACACCAGTCACAATGTATAGGGGAATAATGAAAAGCAGAACTGCTATGGGAATACTAGACTGAAAAATACAATGAACTATCTGAAAAAGTGAAAAACATGAAAAATGGAATATGCATAACTGCTATGAATAATAGGAGTATAAGTGAGGTTTAACCATTGTATTGATCAATGCAAAAGAGCCCCAAACCAACGCCAAGGTAATCTCTATTTTTGGGGTTCCTAGTTTGGTCCTTTGCTTCCCATACAGAGCAAGTTTTTTTTAACTGCAGGTGAGGTTACACATAGGTTAGGGACCCCAAAAATAGAGATTACCTTGGCGTGGTTTGGGGCTCTTTTGCATTGATCAATACAATGGCTAAACATCTTATATTCCTATTATTCATATCAGTTATGCATATTTCATTTTTCATGTTTTTCACTTTTTCAGATAGTTCATTGTATTTTTCAGTCTAGTATTCCCATAGCAGTTTTGCTTTTCATCATTCCTATATACATTGTGACTTGTATGTCTCTGTCTGTCTGTCTCCCTCTGTCTGTCTCTTTCCCTGTCTTTCTTGGTCTGTCTCTATCTGTCTTTTTCTCTATCCGTCTCAGTCTGTCTCCCTCTGTCTGTCTGCCTCTTTCCCTGTCTGTCTCTTTCTGTCTGTGTCTCTGTCTGTGTGTGTGTGTCACAAGTCAGAGCTCCTGTTAATGACCTGTAGTTCCCAACTGCATTGACTTTAATGTAAGCAGGTGTTTTGGCGAATAACTGTAAAGCGCGGGGTTAAATTTTCCCCTCAAAACATAATCTAAGATGTTCCCTGGGTCACATGAGGCGGCTGTGCAAAATTTTGTGATCGTAAATGCAATGGTGCGGATTCCTTTAGCGGACATACATACATACACACACACACACACACACACTCACACACATACACACTCACACACATACACACACACACACATACATACATACACACACACACATATATACACACACACATATATACACATATATACACACACACATATATACACACACACATATATACACATATATACACACACACACACACACACATATATACACATATATACACACACACACACACACACACATATATACACACACACACACACATATATACACATATATACACACACACACACACACATATACACACACACACACACACACACATATATACACACACACACTCAGCTTTATATATTAGATATACACTTTGTTTTAAACACTTCTCAGCATTGAAATTGCAAGGAAAAGTTATGGAAATCGCATAATGGATAGACATATTCCTGATCTGCAAATAATGAAGAAATGGAAACAAACTTTACAAAAGATCTTAAGTGGGCTTTACACTCTACAACAAATCTAACGATGTGTCGGCGGGGTCACGTCGTAAGTGACGCACATCCGGCATCGTTAGTGTTGTTGTAGCGTGTGAAAGCTGCGTGCGATTGCGATTGAACGTAAAACCGTTCATCGCACGCACGTCGTTCATTTGCTAAAAATTGCACGTCGGGTTGCTCAATGTTCCCGAGGCACCACACATCGCAGTGTGTGACACCCCGGGAACGATGAACAGATCTTACCTGCGTCCCGCGGCTCCCGCCGACAATGCGGAAGGAAGGAGGTGGGCGGGATGTTTACGTTTCTATTGGCCGGCTGCCACGTGACGTCGCTCTGACGCCGAACGTCCCTCCCACTCCAGGAAGTGGATGTTCGCCGCCCACATCGAAGTCGTATGGAAGGGTAAGTACGTGTGACGGGAAATAATCGTTTGTGCGACACGGTCAACAAATTGAACGTGCCGCACATACGATGGGGGCAGTTACGATCGCATATGATATCGTATGTGATATTGTAAGGTGTAAAGCAGGCTTTACATTATTCCATATGAAGTATAAGAGCGCCATGTTACAGCCTTGCTTACTATCAGAGAGAATATTAATGGCTGTCTGAGGATTGTTCTGCCGCTCTGAATGCACTTTGTGACACAAATCATCAGGATCCTCTGCTGGCAGCTCTTGTGCAATTGTCGACCAATGAGGTCCCAGATGTGCTTGATGTGAGACAAGTCTGGAGAGGCTGCAGACCCTGATAACAGGTTTAGGCCATGCAGACTGCTCACAGTAGCATGAGTAAAGGCCGCTTTACACACTGCGATATCGGTACCGATATTACCAGCGTGTGTACCCGCCCCCATATGTTGTGCGACACGGGCAAATCGATGCCCGTGTCACACAACATCGCCCGGACCCGTCACACAGACTTACCTTCCCTGCAACGTCGCTGTGAATGGCGAACCGCCTCCTTTCTAAGGGGGCGGTTCATTCAGCGTCACAGCGACGTCACAGCAGCGTCACTGAACCGCCGCCCAATAGAAGCGGAGGGGCGGAGATGAGCGGGACGAACATCCCGCCCACCTCCTTCCGTCCGCATTGTGGCCGGGAGGCAGGTAAGGAGAGGTTCCTCGTTCCTGCGGTGTCACACGGAGCGATGTGTGCTGCCGCAGGAACGAGGAACAACTTCGTTACTGCTGCAGTAACGATATTTGAGAATGGACCCCCATGTCACCGATGAGCGATTTTGCACGTTTTTGCGACGATGCAAAATCGCTCATAGGTGTAACACGCAACGGCATCGCTAAAGCGACCGGATGTGCGTCACAAATTCCGTGACCCCAACGAGATCACTTGAGCGATGTCGTAGCGTGTAAAGCCCACTTAACATGTAGTCTGGTGTTGTCGTGTTGAAAAAAAATTCACAGGACACATTCACGTTTCTTCGTTAAGGCCTGTTCATTATGTTGCTCCAGACCAATCTTTGGATCCAAGACACAAGAAGGACTCATCGCTGTAAAGGACAGACCTCCAGTCTATTTCCATCTTGCTCTACAGGCTTTAAAAGCAGTGACATGAGGTCAATGGAACGTAAGCTGGATGTCTGGATTACAACCATGATGATGTTGGCACTGTGCAACTCCTTTGTCATAGTCCTAACTTTTACAGAATAGAAAGAAGGATAAATTATGCCATAGCCACACTCACAAGTTATACCCATTTACCATTTATTTCTTCCCTGGCATTAAAACATGTCAGAGGTGGCGGTGGCAGTGAGGGACATTCCGCAGACCACCCGGGACAGCAGGACACAGACTCAAATTCAAGACTGTTCTGCTTTTTCTGAGCTGTTGGGATCTATGGATTTATGTTTTTGCTCGGTCATTCATAACTTTTTTTTATTTTTACATATCATTTTTGCAAATGTAAAGCAGTGTTCATATGTAGCGTAATTGCTGCATTTTTCTGCTGCTTGCCATCTGCATCTTTTCAGCAGACGTCTGCTCCAAACTACACAATAACAATCTTCTCTGGTTATTTTGCTACATTTGTTATGCCTTTTACCCCCTATCTGATGCAAATATGTAGAGAGATGACGTCCCCACCCCCGAGGAGTAGGAGGAACAATGTCACATGCAGTGAAGCCTGAATGGCAGAAGACGAGATGTCGGGACCTTGCCCTGACCTTCCAGGACAGCGGGACAGCTCCACAAAATCGGGACTATCCCGCTATCATTTAGGCTTAGTATGTGACTTTTAATTTCACTTGCAATACAGAATGGATCACCACGTGCCATTCTTCTAGACTGATGAGACCATGTAGGCTTCACCATGAAGAAGACTTCACGAGGAAAGATCCCACTAATGTGATTCCCTGGATTATGTTGTGGGGTGGCATAATATATGGTAACTGGATCCCTTTAGTATAGTATTTATTGCAGGTGCACTAACAGTTCAGCGTTACATTGATTTGATCATGGAACCAGTGGTGCGAAAATTTCAAAAGCGTCCAACATGATAACACCAGGACACGTTACTTGTGCTAATATGAGCCGCCTCTGTGGCCTAAAGGTTGCTTTACACACTGCGATATCGGTACCGATATCGCCATTGTGCGTACCCGCCCCCATCGGTTGTGCGACACGGGCAAATCTCTGCCCGTGTCACACAACATCGCCCGGACCCGTCACACGGATTTACCTTCCCTGCGACGTCGCTGTGACCGGCGAACCGCCTCCTTTCTATGGGGGCGGTTAGTTCAGCGTCACAGCAACGTCACAGCAGGGTCACTGAACCGCCGCCCAATAGAAGCGGAGGGGCGGAGATGAGCGGGACGTAACATCCCGCCCACCTCCTTCCTTCCGCATTGTGGCCGGGAGGCAGGTAATGAGAGCTTCCTCGTTCCTGCGGTGTCACACGGAGCGATGTGTACTGCCGCAGGAACGAGGAACAACTTCGTTACTGCTGCAGTAACGATATTTGAGAATGGACCCCCATGTCGCCGATGAGCGATTTTGCGACGTTGCAAAATCGCTCATAGGTGTTACACGCAACGGCATCGCTACAGCGGCTGGATGTGCGTCACAAATTCCGTGACCCCAACGAGATCGCTGTAGCGATCTCGTAGCGTGTAAAGCCCGCTTAAGATTGCTCCCATGGCCTGCAGCGTCTCTGGACTTGTCTCCCATCAAGCACATTGTACATCAAGGGAGCTGCCAGAAGTAGATCTTGATGATTTGTGTGCCAAAATGAATGAACATATATGTGTCTGCATATATAGTATACAGTATATACCGTATATTGTTTATAGATTGTTCAGTTAATAGTGTCCTGGTAAATGTATTTCCTGTAGTTATTTTAATCATTTACAGCTTTTAACCAATTCAGATCATTTTCTAACTTTCGGCATTTGTTGACACAAAACTTTTGTATTTGTTTGTCGATGGAGGCTTGTGTTTTTTTTTTTTTTAAACGCTTTACATTCTGAAAGATCAGACTTTTAAGGCCGCTTTACACGCTGCGATATCGTGACCGAAATCGCTAGCGTGGGTACCCGCCCCAAATCGCTGCCCGTGACGCACAACATCGCACGGACCCGTCACACTACTTACCTGCCCTGCGACGTCGCTGTGACCGGCGAACCGCCTCCTTTCTAAGGGGGTGGTTCGTTCAGCGTCACAGCGACGTCACAGCAGCGTCACTGAACCGCCGCCCAATAGAAGCAGAGGGGCGGAGATGAGCGGGACGAACATCCCGCCCACCTCCTTCCTTCCGCATTGCGGGCGGGACGCAGGTAAGGAGAGGTTCCTCGTTCCTGCGGTGTCACACTGAGCGATGTGTGCTGCCGCAGGAACGACGAACTACATCGTTACTGCAGCAGCAACGATATTCGAGAATGTCACCGATGAGCGATTTTGCACGTTTTTGCGACGATTCAAAATCGCTCATAGGTGTCACACGCAACGGCATCGCTAATGCGGCCGGATGTGCGACACAAATTCCGTGACCCCAACGAGATCGCTTGAGCAATGTCGCAGCGTGTAAAGCGGCCTTTACTGATGTGGCGATGTCTAATATGCCTAAAAGAAGGGGCATGCATACTTTTAGTTTTTTTTTATTGATATGTTTTTTTCATTTTTTACCTTTTTTATAGTTCCAAAGAACTTGAACCTGAAGTCGTTGGAGCAATGCACTGCATACTTATTTTGAAATCACTGATTTTGCTGTAGAAACATCGTCAGCAGTCCCAGGATCAGGACGTGGAGGGGTGATGTGCTACTGAAAGGACCCTCCCCATGATATAACCACGTAAGTAAATGCAGCTGTTACCGATTGACAGCGGAATTTAATGAGTGTCAGAGCAACAGCGAGAGCTAGTCAGGAGCCAGTGTTATCAGCAGCTCCATATATTCACATCCGACATGTGACAAACATGTATGTCAACTGACAGTAAGGGGGTAACAGAGGTGACAAAATTTTGGAAATGCCATAAACTGAAAAAATATCAATGAAACACTCAAGCGCCTTATTCCTTACCTGTCATGCGGTGTTCTGCTCTGCACTTGCTTGGTCTCATAGAGGCGTTGGACTCTATTCACACTGCAGAGTCTGACAGGCAATCTGGTGTCTCTTAGGCGGCTCTCACACATCCATTTTTTGCCGGCAAAAAAACTGATGCAACGGATCCGGCGAAAAAACGGATCCGTTGCATCCGGCGCTAATGCAAGTCTATGGGGGAAAGAACGGATTCGGTGGCAACACACCCCGGATCCGTTCTTACCGGTTTTTACCGGATTGTGCCACACGGCAAAAACCGGTTGTGTGAAAGCTGCCTTAAGGTCACTTTACACACAGAGATAAATCTGCGGCCGATCTGTGGTTGCAGTGAAATTGTGGACAATCAGTGCCAGGTTTGTGGCTGTGTAAAAATGGAACAATATGTCCATGATTTCACTGCAACCACAGATCTGCCAAAGATTTATCTGTGTGTGTAAAGTGGCCTTTAGTTGTTCAGCTGGAGCCAGGCGTCGGCGGTTTCTTGTTTACTGCTCATCAGTCCAGCAGGAGTTAATTCCTGCTGGCTTGTGAACTGCTGCTAGGAGCTCAGGCTGCTAATGACCACTCACAGCCGCCTCCACCTTTGAGAAGGCGCTGGATCTGGTTCCACATCGCCGATTATAACTCCAGCATTGCTCCAGCAATTCCAGTCTTTAGTGTGTGATATCTTGTGTGGTGTGGAAATATCCCTGTTGTCAGTATATTTCCTCTCTGTATCTTATTTTCTTCCTGTGCACATGTTGTCTCTCCCCTGTGTCTGTTTGCCGTGTGTTTGTGTTTTGTTTCTCCCCTGTCTGCATTACTTGTAGGGTTTATTACTTCGGTCCCAGCCTTCCCCATAGGTAGGGGAGAGGTGGGGTTAGACAAGGGTATGGACAGAAGTTAGGGTCACACTGGGGGTCCAGACCTCGTCACCACAGGGCGTACCTCTGGGATAAGAGATAGCGCAGGGTCCTCAGTCTGAGGGCCAGTCTAGGTGCCCCTGCTCAAGTTACTCATCACTCCTGTGACATTACCACAGTCAAAGGTTGAAGCTCACTTGCTGAAATGACGGGGCCTAGCGATATTGTTCGCCACGGGCAGCGATTTGCCCGTGATGCACAAACAACAGGGGCGGGTGCTTTCACGAGCGACATCGCTAACAATGTCGATGCGTGTAAAGCAGCCTTTAGGTGATGCAGTCCTTCAGAAGGTACTTGGCTGCCATAATAACCCCTCAGAATGGATGTGGAACTATTTAAATGCCCTTGTCAGAAATTGACTAAATGTAAATTGCATTTAAATGTTTAAACAGCAGCAACTGAAGCTTGCTCTGGTCACTGCTATGAGACAGGTGGCAGCAGTATAACACAGCCGGCGCCTGCCTTGTATGTTGAAAGCTCAGTTCTTGAGTCCACTCTATACACAAGCACCTGACGTAGGAAGAACATGTCTTACTTTGGGAAGAGGTTAAAGGATTGTATTTTGCTTGTTTATGGGCAGAAATCAACGCATATAGATTCAATTAGTGCTTCTGCATCATGTGCTACATGTCTTGGGAAAAATGTTTACTGTTCGATCAGTGAGAATTAGCTGCCCTTATATAAAGATCTCCTGTCAACAGATAAGTGTCCAGTTTTTGCTCTTATTTTGTTCCTGCTGCTCCTGAGTATTTGTTTTTTATATTCATCAGATTTGGGTCTCTTTATTCAGTGCTAATTTACAAGGGGGCGTGACTCACAGTCTAATAATGCCGAACAACCTAAAGACACGCCCATGAGGATCTGTAAGCCACACCCCTTTGTAAAAACTATATAAAAAAAATTGCACTTATTAAGGCCCAAATCTTTGGTGGATTTACATAAAACAAAACAAAAAAATAACAGAATCCTCAGCAGGAATTAAGTGGTAGCAAAAACTGGCTACCTTTTGAGCTAATGACAGGTCCTCTTTAATAGCATCAACTGAGCATAACCACAAGGGGAAAGCACAGAAATAGAAAGGCCAGGAGCATCGTGGAGGATTGTCATCATGGACAGATGCCATATAAAACTGCGAAAGTTGGGAATTAATCTTAGCTAAAGCAATTTTTTCCAGGATATAAGTGCAGCACAGGAGAAGTTTTATAGAGGAGACTGAGCAGATATGAGATTTTGTGATAATCAAAGGTCTAGAAGAAACAGATCATTAATGTAATGACGGTAGCATGACTATTGGTTTGCTTGATCAGTCTGGTTGTCTTCGTGATTGAACAGACCTTTTGTTTTAGGATTGTCGGAGATCCCAGCGATTGGCCAGATCTTGGGATCTGTATTGATTGGGATATGTCATTGTCCATTTTCGCACTTAACTTTTATTTTTTTTGGATGAGGTCTTGTTTTTCTATTGGATGAGAGACATACCGGGAGCAAGAGCACTCCCTGAGAGCGAAAGGGTAAACCGGGGACTCAACACAATGGAAGGCCTTGGTGCTACGGAGGGGGGAACGGGGTCAACTCCTAACACTCCTTGCACAGCATATTGGGGCTTTACTGAGCTGTGAGAGAAGGTTCTTCTGACGTCCTCTGTCTGTCCAGCGGTGCTGTCTGTCATTGTTCATTTCTGAAACCCCCTTGAAGAATCTCAAAGAAACGCGACGTGAGAAAATGATGTTCATTCTAAAGTTGTCCCCCCCCTTGGATAGTGTAGAACTGCTGTGAAGAGGCGCCACAATCCGATCCGAGAGAGGATGGAGGGCAAACGGGAATGAGGGGCATTCGAGTTTACTCCTACTTGATGGGTGAGATATATACAGCTCCCTCTACAATGCATCTGAAAATATATTGTTGTTGTTGACTATTGCGTTAATATACAGTTATATGTTAATAAGGATGGGAAGACAGAGCCTGTAATCCTACTGTGTTGACATAGAAAAGGCAAAAAACTCCTGCAAAGGCTAATGTCAATTGTCCCACATTGAGGAATATTCCCTCCCAGCTCTAATATGGTCATCAGAATAGATCCCTGATCATTGTCGAGCCGCTAGGAGCCGAATACCCAATATGACACAAGGAAACACACATTTTTCTTTTCAAAATAAATAATTATATTGATAAAGTTTTATAGCTTTTCTTGCATTAATATGACATGCTGAGGACCTTTCTGTGTCAGCAGAGGCAGACTCAGAGAGATGAGGGGACAGACAGCCAAAGACGGAGGAAGGAGGAGAAGGATGCCGCAATAAGGAGAAGGGTGGAAGAGGCTGGTAGAAGGGAAGAAGTAATGGGAGGCAAAGAGCAAGCAAAACTGGACAAAGAAATAGACGTTGGTGGGCAAAGAGCGCAACGACAGGGTCATCTCGCAGTTCAATATCTCAGAAATATGAGATTATACCTCAGGCCATGTCCACTTGACTATTCTGTAATAAAAGAGGGTCAGACTGGCCCACCAGAGAAACACAAGATGCTAATCTTCGTAAGTAGAACCCTAAAATCCAGAAGAACCCCCATTTGGAGAAGACTTTGGAGCCAATTATCTGCCACTAGGGTCAATGTCTTATACAACTCCTCTGGTGAGTCCATGGAACCCCAGTCTGACATGGATAAGAAAAAAAAAGAAAAATGGAAATGGAAGATGGAATGAAATTTGGACAACTGATGAGTATCCATCAAATAATATTTGAGAAATACTTAAGCAACAAAAAGGGGAACAAAGCAAGACCGCACCAACCCAAAGTCAAGCAAAGTTGCCTCGCGGAAGATGTACAGGGTAAGGGTAAGACAGAAAGCAGGAGTGGTAGGAGCAACAAGCTCAGGAAGACAGAGGAAGCAGGGATATCAGCTGGGGGGGGACGTGGTGGGATGGACAGACACACAGACTAAACACTGAATGATGTAGCCGGCATTACATATAAAACAGCCATGTGGGAACATCAACAGTACAAAGGGCAGTGTTATCTCCTCTCACAGTCCGCAGTGCCCTCATCTGGCATAGGAGCTGGGACCGACGTGTCCCATTAATTTTGTTTTTATTTTTTTTGGTAAGCATATAAACAAGAAATTTTCACCAGCATTGACCCGCCACCCGTTGCAGAATTGCGGCTTGGTCCTTGGGTGTGCTTATTGAAGTCTGCCCAGTATTGCACATGTACAGCCTGTCTTTGACTCTGTTAAGTGCCAACAAGTTTCTGGATCACCTCATGTTGTGCCTCTGTAGATCATCGCCGCGAGGTGCAGTAAAATCTAAATGGAGAACAGGATAGTTTGCAGAAAAGTCAAAAAAGTCTGAGCGTATGTTATTAGTCCAACCCATTTTTGTGAAACTTGTCTCCTGGTTCATTAACAGATGTTACCAAGTCCAAAGATCGATTGATAGCCTTGGAAAGAAATGTTCAGTAATGTGTTTCCCTCCCAAAACTAGCCAACACTCAACAACTGGACCTGGAAGACATGCAGCTGGATTATGGATTAGGGACGTAATGGTGGACACATTCTTGTCTTCTATGGAGGCCAGGTTGGGGAAGACAACTCATTGTGTTACCAAAACTTTAATGGATGCTTTCTTCTTTATCGTAAACACCGCACAGTTTGGATATTTAGAAGTGCCTTCTTGAATTCTTAATTTACATTTCTAGGATAAGATAAGGTCCTCTTGATGGAAGGAACTCACGGTGATCTAACTCATTGGCTTATCCTGTACTCACCATGCTGGGCGTTATTAGGAGGTAAATGGCTGACCACTGTGCTGTTTTTCTCTACTTACAATCTGTATTGTTTGGGCAGTGACATGCAGGAGCTGCTACCCCCTAAAATCTAGACAGAGGACTAAGGGGGGAAGCTGGCAAATGGCTTTATCCTGATTGGCTTGGGAATCCCAGGGCTTGAAGGTGACGGCCCATCAGTACGTCAAAACTTTGGTCTGATGGTCAATAAGGGCAGTGGGAGCTGGAAATTCATAGGTTCTACTACTACTCATAGGTAACTACTACGACTGGTATTAGGTACCACATGTAACATGGAGAAGATGCTTCCTTCCAAGGTATATAGGTGACACAGTTCTGCATGAGCCATGGATTGGGTAACATCGGAGGGAGCTATGACAACTGGAGTCTCTTCTTCCCCCATACTGGAAGGACCATATGACTAGACTTAGAGAGGTACTAATTGTATGGGGTTCATCAACGCACATACCGGTATGGAACCATTCTCAGTGACTCCTTGGCACTGCCATCCTTGTCCATAACTGTTTTTTTTAAATATAAGTGGTGGTGTATTATAAATATTGAATATGAAAAGGGATGGAAATTCTTGGGGTCACTAATGTCCTTAAGCCTTCTTATATGTATATTAAAGTTACTGAAAAAGTAGACTGTAGTTCAGAATTAAGAGTTCTCCCCAATTTCCATGCACCAATCAGTTTTGATATTGAACACTGTAAACATTACTGACTACGACCATCTCGCTAGAGTTGGCCAAAATGCCGGAAAGCTATAAATTTGTGTTGGTAAACCTTGAAATCTTGGTAGACGAGAACGGTTGTGTGTCTGACATCAGATAAAATAGCACCAGTGTGTGTTACTGGGCTACAGAGTCCCATCCATTGTCATTCCAGTACTGCGTCCTACGTGGGAGCTGTGGCTTAAAACATACTTACCCTTGTGATAGGTATTTGAGGCTGCCATATTGGTGGCATTTCCAATATTCAACTTTCCATTCGACCTTGGCGAAAAAAAGTGCCTCGTATCTCAGATCCATCACTGTCTGGTAGGATCCATCTTCATGAAGATTGCTTAAGTCCACAAGCATCTTCTATTATATGTAGAGGACGGGTTCCTCCATCACAAAATGACACAGGAGAACATGGATATAAGGAGTTTTTTTGCTGTAACTTGTAGTATGAGTAAAATCCCAACCTTACCTTAAGCAGTTACTTGTTGTCAGAGGCAGTTTAGGCAAAATTGTGACCTTCGACTCAACCTCTGTAACTCATTCTATGAGTTGAACCTTGGCAAAGAGGACAATCTAATGCCCATCCTTTTTTTTTGCAAAATTGTGCTACTTTACCCAAGAGATCATGAAGGGATAAGACCCAAAAAAGGGAAAAAAATTACAAAAATAAATAAATTATCCCTTTTGCCCTCAGCTTCACCCTAATGAAACGTCTCACAACCGATGTGAGTGGCAGCCCATGGAATGTTTGAGTTCTAGAAGAAAGCCTCTGGTCGTATCTTTGATTTCCTCCTTAGAAGCCCTTGATATGGCAGTAGGCTTCCAGGCTAGAGAACAAGATGTAGAGGAACCATAGGCCTATGAAAAGCATGGCAGTGAGGGACTTGGAAAGGCGAGACCCTCCGAGCTCCCCTCCTATATGGGGTCTACGACGATATAAGAGGACACTGATATTGATGAATGCGAATATGGTGAAGAGTGTGACCGAGAAGGCCAATGTACCCGTCTTCACCACAAAGTCTTTTCCTTGGATAGCCCAGTAGATTGCAGCTACTGACCAGGCCACCCCAATGCCCAAGAAGACATTCACTGCGTTGCTGCCTGTCACATTGCCGATGCAGGCGTCCGCATACTGGTCCTGGGTTGCAGCCACCTTACTTGCAAACGTATCTGCAAAAGATAGCAAAAAATGAGAATTACGAAGTTCTGTATTAACCCCTTATATTCCATGGCTAACTCTTTGTAAAATGAATTTCGTACCAGGTATAGATGTGCCAAGTGCCACAAACACCACAGCAGTTACGGAGTCCTTCAGCCCTACGGTGCATCCGAAATGCGAGGCGAGATCGCCTATGACTGCAGTTAGCATCCCCACTATGGTGATGCAGACGAAGAAGCAAGCCCAGCCGTTCCAGTATTCTGTAGGGGGCACAAAGGCAAACAGGACTTTCCAGAACACTGTTAGGAAGTGCATGACGTAGTCAAAACAAGAAGGGAGTCTTTCATCTCTCCCGTCATCCTCCTCTTCCTCATCACCTGGAAAATGAAGGAGAGAAGGGGTCAGATACAAACTTATAGACTGTATATTCAAAGGTATTACACTAAACTCAAAGAAGACCCAAGTTCAGTTGCCAAGTGCATAAATCTAGTGCAGGGGTTTTATGTTGATGTCCAGTGGCGCTCACTGCCGCATCAGAAGTGAGCGCCAGTCACAATTCCACAAATAGAGAAGCCTGCATGATACATCTCGGCAGATGTGTTGGGTCATAATGTCATCATTACCAGGGTAAGTAGTATTGGGTGGCTCCAGAAAACTTCTTTACTTAAAGCGGGGGTCTCAAACACTCAGTCCATGGACCGCATATAGCACCTCAGGGCCCTGAGCTCCTGGAACAATGGGGTTCATGAAATCAGGGGGTTGCACATTCAATTAAAATATATTGCGGCCAGTCACTGGCCGTCGGTCGGCTTCGGTGTGTCTCCGGTGGCCACATATGATGTTTCAGCTATGCGCCACACCGGCGTGGAGGGGGAAGAGGACACTGTCCAACAAGAGTACAAGGATAGTTAAGAAGAATCTTTTTGTGTGTATAAGGAACGGCAGAATTGGGGACATTATTACAAGATGGGAACATTACTAAAAGAAGGGGACAAGAATGAAAGACCTTACTATAAGAAAGGGATAAGGATGGGGGACATTACTACAAGATGGGGACCAGCAAGGGGACATTACTACAAGAAGGGGCGCAGGATGGAAGACATTACTTCAAGAAAGGGATAAGGATGGGGATTATTACTACAAGATGGGGACCAGCAAGGGGACATTACTACTAGAAGGGGCGCAGGATGGAAGACATTACTATATGAAAGGAACAAGAATGGGGACATAACTACAAGAAGGGGGGCAGGATGGAAGACATTACTATAAGAAAGGAACAATGATGGGGACATTACTACAAGAAGGGACGCAGGATGGAAATGGAAAACATTACTTCAAGAAAAGGGACAAGAATGGGGGACATTACTACAAGAAGGGGGCAGGATGTAAGACATTACTATAAGAAAGGAACAAGGATGGGCACATTACTACAAGAAGGGGGGCAGGATGGAAGACATTATTTCAAGAAAGGAACCAGGATGGAGACATTACTACAAGAAAGGGGGCAAGATGTAAGACATTACTATAAGAAAGGAACAATAATGGGGGACATTACTACAAGAAGGGGCTCAGGATGGAAGATATTACTTCAAGAAATATCAGAAGAAAATAGGTGGACTTTTTGCGCTGCTAACGGAGATCCCAAAGAATTCCCAGGAGACTAGATGGATTATTGCGTTTTATTGCCAACGCTTTTCAAAGTCATCTGCATGTGACTTTGAAACGCTTGACAATAAACTGCAATAATCCATCTCTTCTCCTGGGAATTCTGTGGGATCTCCTTCAGCAGTGCAGAAAGTCCACCTATTTCCTTTCGGCATATCTGAGATATGGAAGACATTAACACCATAAAGGGTCATGGATGGGGAACATTAGTACAAGAAGGGGACCAGGATGGGGCCACTACTACAAGATGGGAATCAGTAAGGGGACATTACTACAAGAAGGGGATCAGGATGGGAGCATTTCTGAAAGAAGACATTACTAAAAGACCGTGGCCATGATGGGGGACATTACTAAAAGATGGGACAGGGATAAGAACAATACCTCAAGTAGGAGACCAGGATGAGGACAAAAATACAAAAAAGATGACCAAGATGGGGACATAACTACAAGAAGGATGACCAGGATGGGGAAATTACTACAAGAAGGAAGACCACGATAAGGACATTACTACATGAGGGGGCCCAGGATGGGAACATTACTACAAAAAGGTTACAAGGATAGTGACATTACTATAAGAAGAGGACAAGGATGGGGACATTATTACAAGAAAGGGACCAGGATAAGGACATTTCTTCAAGATGGTGACCAGCATAAGGACATTACTACAAGAAGGGTACTGACTCGCCCACCCCAGGGCTATGGGACACCCGGTGCCGGGCAGAACTGGTCCGGTGATAGTCAGTGGTGGCTGGGCCCGGCTCCGTGGCCCTGGTGGGTGTCAGTAAAATAAGTGGTTTGGTGAATAAAGTTTGTGTTCGTGACGCCACCTGTGGTATGCGGCTATGAAGCCGCCGCTGCTGTGTAAGGCCTCCGGGGTGATGATGTGGCAGCTATGATGGTACTGCTCCCCACAGGTGGAGCGGTGCCCCGGGGCACAGTTGGTGCTTGTGAATGTCAATGCAGCTGAAATAACAGAGACCACTTCAAAGGTGCAGTTCAAGTTCTTTACTCACAGTTCTTGTCACAGCGCTGGGGGGTCACCTGTCGGCTGATTACCCCTTTTCTGGAAGTTCTGCGATGGGTTCTGGCCCTGGGAGTCTACAACGTTCCCTGGGCCTCGGTTTTTACTGTTTGGAGATGATTTTGCACTCCTCCAGTCTCTAGGGACCGTCCCCTGTTGCAGCTTGATCCCTCCACCGATGTTCTTGTGGACCAGGCCACCGTAGCTCTAAACTGCCCCGACAGCTATACAGACTACCCGTGGCCCTGCGACTCCTTCTGTCTCCTACGTGGTGTCACCTGGACCTCTGGGTCCCAGGATCTTCCCCAGGAAGCGTCTCCTTCTGTTTCTCTGCTCCTGTCTGACTCGGAGCTTTCTTTCCTTCTTTCTTTCTTTCCTCCTTGCCTGCCTCCAGCAGGCCTCCTCCTCCCTCCTTTCTCTCGTTCTTCTTCTCCAACTACATGCTGGCTCCTCACTCTCTGAGGTAAACTGAAACTCTGACCTTCCTCTCTGCTCTACACTCGGCTGGCTCTCCCCACCCCCCGGTTGCTAAGCTACCACCCTATGGGAGCAGGGATGGGTCTTATGTCTCCTCCCAGCATGCAGCATCTGAGGGTTGTCTGCCACTTTCCCTGGTCCCAGTGTGTTCCTAGCAATGGGTGTAGTGTGGATTTACCAGGGGACCGGTGTTCACTCCCTTCCTCACCCAGAATGGGGCATCACACCGCTGATGGGGTGCAATGACCTGTGGCGACGGAAGCCTCAGGGGCGCCACAGTACCAAGAGGAGAACATTACTACAAGAAGAGGACATTGATGAAGGACATTACTACAAGAAGAATTCCAGGATGAGGAACATTATTACAGAATGGGGACCATTATTACAGGACAAAGGACATTGTTACAGGATGAGGACCAGAATGGGGGGCATCATTGCAGGACTGGAAGCATTATTACAGGCTGATAGACATTATTACAGGATGTTGGACATTCTTACGGGATGGGGACCAATGTTACAGGATGGGGACGTTATTACATGACAGGGGACATTATTACAGCATGAAGAACATTATTACAGGATTGGAGATAATTATTACATGGTGGCTCAGTGGTTAGCACTGCAGTTTTGCAGTTGCAGCTCTGGGGTCGTGGGTTCGAATCCCACCAAGGACAACATCATCTGCAAGGAGTTTGTATGTTCTCCCCGTGTTTGTGTGGGTTTCCTCTGGGTTTTCCGGTTTCCTCCCACACTCCAAAGACATACAGATAGGGAATTTAGATTGTGACCTCCAATGGGGACAGTGTTCCTGATGTATGTAAAGCGCTGTGGAATATGTTAGCGCTATATAAAAATAAAGATTTATTTTATTATTACAGGACGACGGAGATTATTACAGGATTGTGGCCAGATTTACTTTGAATGGCTAATTGTAAAACAAAATTACGGTACTGTATGGGGCCAACTAGGGGGCAAAAAAAAAAAAAATCAAAATAAAGAAAAAACAGAAAAATTTTAAAAAATGAAGTAAAAAAAAAAAAGACCTGTAGCATGACATATACAATTAGCAAAAGAATAAAAAAGACAATATAAAAAAAGAAAGAAAACATAATGGTATAACTGAAATCGTCATGTTGTCATGCAAAGAACGTGGCCCGTCATATTCCAATGTTTTCTATGTGCGGCCCATTTACGTGACTGAGTTTGGGACCCCTGACTTAAAGAGGTTTTAGCTACTAGTGGTGCAAAAGAGTCTGTTACACCCAAATCCTGCTACTTGATAGGGCCCAAATGCCCCTCTGCCAAATGGGAAGACATCAATGTTATAAATGGCCCCCAATAGTTGAGGATATATTGCATTAGAGCTTCTATTTCTGCCACTGATCAGGCCATTTATTGGTGAGAAATAGCCGACTGCCCACATGTGAATCAGTTTAGCTGATATTGTGACACCCTGGCAAAACCAGGTAGTCACAGAAGGTACAAAACTCCACCCTCCTTGGCTCACCAACACAAAAACCCACACCCAGGTGCACAACACCAGCCAGTAAAGCCTAGTCACCCCCTCATGAGAATAGGGACACACTAGTGGGCGGGACCAGGTGGATGGGAGCGCCCACCTAGGGGTCCTGAGGTGTCAGGGGAGGGAACCAAGTAGTCGAGTACTGACAGTTGACAGTGGAGGAGTGTGAAGTGCAGCGGAATCAGGGGTTGGGGCCCCTGGACTACCGGACTAGGTGGCAGACTGCAAGCAGGACCACAGGCGACGGAGATCCGGTCGCGGGAGACCTAAAGTGGACTAGGGCAGTGTTGTAGCCTGCCGGTGCCGATAGCGGGAATCCGGTCTGGAGGCCGTGCACAGACGGGGTACCTGGACCCTAGGGTGAGGAAGGTTGCAAGCCCCTTGTCAATTGACCAGCCGGGGACGAGGTTTCAGGCCTTGTTCCACAGAAGCCCAGAGAGCGAAACGGAAGCCCAACGCGGGGGATAGGGTGTCCGTCAGAACCCACACATCTCAAGAGTCAGATTTCACAGGCCACAGCTCCTAACATACACAGTACTGGGAGTGGACTTCCACGTTCCAAGCGGAGTTGTCCCAGTGAAGACACAAACACTGAGTGCAGGAGGAAGGGACCCCTGTTTGCTACACCCGGATGTGTGACTCGAATACACCCGGGTGTGTGACCCGAATACACCCGCCAAAGGCATCTGGTCACTGGCAGTTTGGTTTACAACTGGACTTTGAGTGTAATTTCTTGGAACTGTGAGTACACCATTCACCCCCGGTCCAACCCTGCACGTCACCTTCAGCAGCCATTGCTCCCGTACACCTGGGCCCCGGGACTACACCTCCCCTGCCCGTGGAGGGAATTCCATCCTGCTGCCCCGCTCCATCAGCCCCGGGTGCCCCATCACCAGGCAGCGGCAGTGCTACCCATTCTCACCGCAACCCACGGGTGGTGTCACTGACAAAACCATCCCCTGTAAATATCACCCTTTCTACGGTTGTGAGGGCGGACGGCGCTACCAATCGAGCCGCAGCGACAAACCCGGATCCGAGCAGCCCCTGCAGCGGCCCGGCCCCCGTCCGCAACAATATTCTTAGTAATTATCCCATAAGAGGCCTCACAGGTATAACACAAGATCTCTGGAAGCTGCCAACTCCCGAAAACACAAAGGTGAATGTATTCCAGAGTTATATTTCTTTTATTGCCACAAGGGGGCGCTAAAGTCTTGTAAAATCGAATCTATACCAACTACAAGTGATCTGTTTCACATACTAAACATATATCCTATGCATCTTGGTTTGGCTGATGCACTGGCAGACACAGGCAGAAGAGGGCCCCTGTACAAGAACAGTTTATAGGCCCTTTGATGTCTAAAATCTCATCATAATGCAAAATTCCACCTGTTTTGGAGGTTGGAATGGGCCCCTTTACCTCTTGGGCCCCCTTTACCTCTTGGGCCCCTGTGCGACTGCACAGGTGGCACCAGTGATATGTCCACCCCTGCGCTGATGTATATGGGGGGCTGCATGAGGGCTCTGCCTACTCACAATGATCCTATAAAAAACATACTGATAGGGAATTTAGATTGTGAGCCCCAATGGGGACAGTGTTGCCAATGTATGTAAAGCGCTGTGGAATTAATAGTGTTATATAAAATGAATAAATATTATATATATTATATTATTTTGAAGTGATTACTTGTAAGTTTGTGCTGCAATTTTGCATTTGTCTCTGCGGAACCCAAACCTTTAGGCCCCTTTCACACGTCAGTGATTCTGGGACGTTTGTGCTTTTTTTTCTACGTACCAGAATCACGGACATACGCAGACCCATTATAATGAATGGGTCTGCTCACACGTCAGTGATTTGTCACTGCACGTGTCTCCGTGTGGCGTACCCGCGTGTGCGTGATTGCCGCACGGAGACATGTCCATTTTTTTCTGGCATCACTGATGTCCCACGGACCACGCAGTGGTGTGGTCCGTGAAACACGTGCCAGAAAAAAACGTGCTTTTAAAATAAAAATCATTTTTACTCACCCGGCGTCCAGCGATGTCCTCTGCAGCCCGTTCTCCCTGCTGCTTCTGAGCCGGCTCATTATTGTCGAGCATATTCATGATGCACGACAGCCGACCCGGAAGCAGCTGCTGCGGGGGTCAGCGCCGGCCGGATGCTGCACCGCGGGAGCGATCAGCACCATGGAGAGCGGGAGCGGGCGCAGGTGAGTTAATCTCTAAGCGCAATCACGGGCCACGGAGAACGGAGCCCGGATTGCACTTAGACAACCCACGTGTGCCGTGATTCACGGCACACGGAGGGACATGTGCGTGTTTTACACGCCAGTGAAAAACGTCAGTGTTTTTCACTGTGTGAAACGGGCCTAATGAGTAGATCTATAGGGATAGCAATAAAGGGCATTTCTGATGTATCCTTTAAATGCCTAATGAGTGTGAAGCTTCTCTCTATTTAAAGACCAAAGTTGATTTCAATCAATAGATCTTGGAATAATAATAATTTCCACAATTGGATGTGTTTAAAAAAAATGTTCCTGTGCTGAGATATTATAATGCTGTGTAATGGCAATGTACTGTGTAATTGAGATAATCTTATATATGTGTCTCTGCTGTGTACTGTGTAATGGCCGCGTCTGACCATACAGGGACATGGTCTGATCATACCACATCTCCTGGGCTGGGGAGGATGCAGAAGATTATAAATACATTACAGCTCGGGATCACAAATAATTCTTTCTATAAGGTAAAACAATTTTTAAAACAGGCAGAGAAATGTTTTACCTCACAAAAAGAATCATCTATAATCCCGAGCTGTATACTTTTTTACTTCCTCCCCAGGACGGAATCACAAATAATTCTTTCTATGAGGTAAAACATTTTTTTAAAACAGGCAGAAAAATGTTTTACCTCACAAAAAGAATCATCTATAATTCCGTGCTGTATACTTTTTTACTTCCTCCCCAGAACGGAATCACAAACAATTCTAATGAGGTAAAACATTTTTTAAAACAGGCAGAGAAATGATTTACCTCACAAAAAGAATGATCTATAATCCCGTGCTGTATACTTTTTTACTTCCTCCCCAGGACGGAATCACAAATAATTCTTTATATGAGGTAAAACATTTGTTAAAACAGGCAGAGAAATGTTTTACCGCACAAAAAGAATCATCTATAATCCCGTGCTGTATACTTTTTTTACTTCCTCCCCAGAACGGAATCACAAACAATTCTAATGAGGTAAAACATTTTTTAAAACAGGCAGAGAAATGATTTACCTCACAAAAAGAATGATCTATAATCCCGTGCTGTATACTTTTTTACTTCCTCCCCAGGACGGTATCACAAATAATTATTTCTGTGAGGTAAAACATTTTTTAAAACAGGCAGAGAAATGTTTTACCTCACAAAAAGAATCAGCTGTGATCCCATGCTGTAACGTCTTTATACTTTTTTGTGTCCTCCCTTGTCCAAGAGCTGTGGTATGATCAGACCATGTCCCTGTACGGTCAGACACGGCCATTACACAGCACATAGCAGGGACACATATATAAGATTATCTCAGCACAGGAACATTTTTTTAAAACTCATCCAATTGTGGAAATTATTATTATTCCAAGGTCTATTGATTAAAATAAACTTTGTTCATGGGAAAACCTCTTTAATTCTGTAGGACGGGTGTAAAACGTGCGTCACAAGTGAAATTGTGATGCATCAGGCGTTGTCACTGCAATAAAAAAAAAAAACTTCCACTCTACAAACATTATGCCTGACTATCAATGGACTCTATGAAGAGATCATATGTTGACTATAATCTACCAAAGCAAGGAAGCCATTGAATATAATGGGCTTCACGCTGAAAGCTATTATAAGTAACAGTTCTGCCACTCTTAGGAAGGTTTACATGCTCTGACATTAACGGTTCAAGGACGAACAGCGACGTCCATACTATCTCCGGATCTCCTGACCCAAACTCAGCAACTTCATAGGCATATATAAGGCTGTTAAAGGGTTATTCCCATCTTCATGGATGGATATTCTTGGATAGTGCTGGTGAAAAGAATCACTTTTGCAATTTACTGCTTATTAAAATTTTCAGCCGTTCTTGAGAAATTAACACTTTTCTTTTGTGGACAGTTCGTTGCCTTGGAGACCGACCACCGCTGCTGTCTAGCTTGTTAAAACTGCTCAGAAGCTGGCCAGAATTAGGAGGTGTGTCGCCCCCGTGGAAGCAGCCGAGCTGCTCGGATCCGGGTTCGCTGTGGCTCGAGGGTCTCCGGACCCGGGGGTCGTGCGGCCACTCAAATGTAAGGGGGATATTTACAGGGGAGTTGATGTATACAGTGCCTACAAGTAGTCTTCAACCCCCTGCAGATTTAGCAGGTTTGATAAGATGCAAATAAGTTAGAGCCTGCAAACTTCAAACAAGAGCAGGATTTATTAACAGATGCATAAATCTTACAAACCAACAAGTTATGTTGCTCAGTTAAATTTTAATAAATTTTCAACATAAAAGTGTGGGTCAATTATTATTCAACCCCTAGGTTTAATATTTTGTGGAATAACCCTTGTTTGCAATTACAGCTAATAATCGTCTTTTATAAGACCTGATCAGGCCGGCACAGGTCTCTGGAGTTATCTTGGCCCACTCCTCCATGCAGATCTTCTCCAAGTTATCTAGGTTCTTTGGGTGTCTCATGTGGACTTTAATCTTGAGCTCCTTCCACAAGTTTTCAATTGGGTTAAGGTCAGGAGACTGACTAGGCCACTGCAACACCTTGATTTTTTCCCTCTTGAACCTGGCCTTGGTTTTCTTGGCTGTGTGCTTTGGGTCGTTGTCTTGTTGGAAGATGAAATGACGACCCATCTTAAGATCCTTGATGGAGGAGCGGAGGTTCTTGGCCAAAATCTCCAGGTAGGCCGTGCTATCCATCTTCCCATGGATGCGGACCAGATGGCCAGGCCCCTTGGCTGAGAAACAGCTCCACAGCATGATGCTGCCACCACCATGCTTGACTGTAGGGATGGTATTCTTGGGGTCGTATGCAGTGCCATCCAATCTCCAAACGTCACGTGTGTGGTTGTCACCAAAGATCTCGATCTTGGTCTCATCAGACCAGAGAACCTTGAACCAGTCTGTCTCAGAGTCCTCCAAGTGATCATGAGCAAACTGTAGACGAGCCTTGACATGACGCTTTGAAAGTAAAGGTACCTTACGGGCTCGTCTGGAACGGAGACCATTGCGGTGGAGTACGTTACTTATGGTATTGACTGAAACCAATGTCCCCACTGCCATGAGATCTTCCTGGAGCTCCTTCCTTGTTGTCCTTGGGTTAGCCTTGACTCTTCGGACAAGCCTGGCCTTGACACGGGTGGAAACTTTCAAAGGCTGTCCAGGCCGTGGAAGGCTAACAGTAGTTCCATAAGCCTTCCTCTTCCGGATGATGCTCCCAACAGTGGAGACAGGTAGGCCCAACTCCTTGAAAAGGGTTTTGTACCCCTTGCCAGCCTTGTGACCCTCCACGATCTTGTCTCTGATGGCCTTGGAATGCTCCTTTGTCTTTCCCATGTTGACCAAGTATGAGTGCTGTTCACAAGTTTGGGGAGGGTCTTAATTAGTCAGAAAAGGCTGGAAAAAGAGATAATTATTCCAAACATGTGAAGCTCATTGTTCTTTGTGCCTGAAATACTTCTTAATACTTTAGGGGAACCAAACAGAATTCTGGTGGTTTGAGGGGTTGAATAATGAATGACCCTCTGAATAAACTTTTCACAATTTAAAAAAAAAAAATAAAAAAAACAAATAACATTCTTTTTTGCTGCAGTGCATTTCACACTTCCAGGCTGATCTCCAGTCCAAATGTCACAATGCCATTTAATTCCGAATGTGTAAACCTGCTAAATCTGCAGGGGGTTGAAGACTACTTGTAGGCACTGTAGTTCGTGACGCCACCCGTGGTGTACGGTAATTTGGGGAGTACCACCGCTACCATTGGGATTACCCAGGGTGATGAAGTGGGGCAGCAAGGTGTCGTAGCCCTCCACGGGTAGGGGGATGCCCCGAGACTCGGTGAGGGGTGCCGTGGGATGAGGGGTCACTCTCGTACTCACTCAGTTCATAAGCAGACGCTGACAGCCGGGTAAACCAAGTCTCTGGGTACCGCTGCCGCTGAGGGGAACTTGTCCAGGTTCCGTCCCCAATGGTGCTGCCTGGTGGTCCGTGACCTGCCTCCTGGCACTTAGTTTGACTTCAATTTGATGGCCCGGTAGCATGGAACTAGCCGGGCCCCGCTCCCTACTATGGCTAAGTATGGGAGCTTGCTCTCAGGGCTCACGCTTGGGATTTTCTGGACTGTTTTGGATTTGGAAAGTCCTAGGCTGCCGGCCGTCCTCCTCGACAGGTCCAAGCACCTCGCCACAATCCCCTGCGACCAGGGGTCCGACTCCTCTAGGTCCAGACAACCGTCTGCAACCTAGACAGTCACTTCAGGAGTCACCACTCCCGACTTCCTCTGAGCTCCTCACAGCTCAAGGGCTACTTCCCAACCTCTCTCCACTCACAGACTGACTACACTCCTCACCTAACCTCCCTGACCCCCCAGGTGGGCGACTCTATTCCACTCAAGCCGTCCACTGATGTGCCTGGTGGGTGTGGTGCAGGGTGTATCTAGGATTTGATTTCCTGTTGGAGGCAACACTATTTAGTTAGGGACCCAGAACCAAGAGGGAGACGGAATACTGCACGGAAGGGCAGCGTGTGTAGTACCCTGTGACGACCTGATAGTCCAGGGGCCTGTAAGCACTGCGCATGTTCTGCTGTCTAGCAGCCGAGGTTGGTCTCCCAAGGCAAAAGTGTTAATATCTCAAAAACTACTTAAAATTTTAATAAGCTGGAAATTGCAAAATTGCTTGTATTTATAAGCACTATCAGACAATCCCCATTTATAAAGATGGGAAGAACCCTTTAATTTTGGGTCAGGAGACTCGCGAGCGAGTATTGTGATTTTCCGATGTGAGAAATTGTTCTTTATCCTCAAGAACGGATCCAGACTGATGGTGAAAACTGAGGGTAAAAAAAATGTTGCTAATCAAATTTAGCACACTGATGAAAAAGGATGTTTTTTCCTCGTATGCAAAAGAATAAGCTATGAATGGGGTCTGAGAAGGGGCATAATGACCATGGTCACAGATCGCCACTGCCCCCAGGCCTATGGGTGCAGGGGGCCCACTGACCTTTGCTTTAGTTAGATGTGTGTCCAAGCGCACGCATCCAGCTGAAATACATTGCAGGATAGAGACCTGTCGGGTCCCTGCACTGTGATGTGATGGCCGCCGATTAAGACTATGAATATTCACTGCCCCCGTGTCCTGGGTGAATTCAATAGCTTATTTGTTTATTTTTTTTACTGTGTGCGGCGCGGTGGGGGCTATATATCAGTATGGAGGGCTATATACCAGGATGAGGGGGATATATACCAGGATGAGGGGGATATATACCAGGATGAGGGGGCTATATACCAGGATGAGGGGGCTATATACCAGGATGATGCACATCAAGAGGAAAAAAAGTCCTGCACCACCAATCCACTTCTTGTTGCCTTGCGATATCGCACATGTGCGAGGAGTATAGCTCCAGCAATAATTATCTCCCGGCTGCGGGGTGCTCGTCAGTTGGAAAGAACACGTCTCAGTAAGTCCAGGAAAGGAATAATACCAACCGCACTCAGCCGCTGTGCCGGAGAACTTTATTTTAACTTCAGTGCAGATAAAAATTCGAGAGGAGACCTGGGTGTGGGTCCCTCACAGAGGACGACGGCCGTTTCGCCTGCCAATCAGGCTTCTACGGGTTAGTGGACCAGTGGAAGCCTGATTGGCAGGCGAGACGGCCGTCATCCTCTGTGAGGGACCCGCACCCAGGTCTCCTCTCGCCTTTTTATCCATACCAGGATGAGGTGGCTATGTGGTGATGTTTAAGACTGCCTCGTCACTCAAAACGCGTTGCAGACGTCGGTCATGACTTTGTCCCGATTGAAATGTGCCTTTATATATGTGCCAAAGAAAAACAATAATAAAAAAACCAAATTAAGGAACTTTGCTGTTGGAGCTGGACTTCACTTTATTTATGGAGGGGGTTATATACCAGTTTGGAGGGCTATATACCATGATGAGGTGGCTATATACCAGGATGAGGTGACTATATACCAGGATGAGGGGGCTATAGTCAAGGATGGGGTTATATACTAGGATGAGGGCTATATATCAGGATGGGGACATGCTTGGGACATATACCAGGATGGGGCCATTTAAAGCAGGTTGGGGAAATGACAGGAGCATATCTACTAGGATGCGAACATATATACCATGATGGGGCCATATATTCCAGGATGGGGCCATATATACCAGGAAGGGGCTATGATGAGACCATATATACCAGGATTGGCCATGATGGGGACATACTGTATATACTAGGATACTAGGCTGTATCCATGAACGGGGTCATACACCAGGATGGGGCTATGATGAGGACATATACCAGGATGGGGACATATATACCAGGATATAGACATGATGAGGGTCATGCACCAGAAAAGAGGATATAGGCATGATGAGGGTCATGCACCAGAATGGAACCATGATGGGGTCATGATGGGGATATATATACAGGATGGGACCATATATACCAGGATATAGCCATGATGGGGTCCATACACCAGGATGGGGCCATAATGGGGTCATACATCAAGATGGTGCCATGATGTAGACATATTTACCAGGATGGGGGATTTATTTACCAAGAAGTGGTCCAGGATGGGGGACATTAGTACAGGATGGGGGACATTACTACACAATGAAAGTGGAGAGGGGGGGGGGGAAACTTGTATGTATATATAGGATTTGGAATGCTACAATGGCCCATATATCTGACGAACATATGTGGGGGGCCCAGGCTCAAACTCTGCACTGGGGCCCATCAGATTCTTGTTACCCCATTGAGTCTGAGTCATCCTTTTTTTTTCTTTTATGGACCCATTCACTTGAATGGCCGACTTTGATCCTAAATGGCCTCTTTTTTTTTAATCAGTCCCCTAAAGAAAAACGGACATGCGATTGGCCCCGTAGATTATAATGGGTACATGGGCTGTGAGAAACATGGAACACAAACATGGAATCCACAGAAAAAAAACAACACCCTCACAAAAAAAAACGGCACTGCCACATTAAAATCTGTTGTATTTAGCCATCAGTCCTGGTATAAAAGAATTAGAGATGTAATGTAGAGTATGTATAGAAGAAAAAAAAAGAGGATTAACCAGGTTAAAAAACAATAACTGGCAGATCAATGAAATGACCAGTTATTAACAATATTCAATGTTCAATTTTGCAGCGTTCCCTTTAAATGTCAAAATCCAGCATTAATTACAAGTATTAAAGTCGGGCAATTAGTGCATAATGAGCGGTTTAGTGTAAATCTGGTCAGATTAGGGGCTTCTTATAAGAGATTTACACACATTATAGGGGTGCTATAAATAAAAAATGCCGTAGGCGGCACTCATTATCTTTCCTGCTATAGTAGCTTATGTAAATAAGAATGGGGGTATCCGGTCTACAACATGGTGACTATATACCAAGATGAGGGGGCTATATTCAAGGATGGGGTTATATACCAGCATGAGGGCTATATATCAGGATGGGGACATGCTTGGGACATATACCAGGATGGGGCCATGATGGTGCCATATAAAGCAGGTTGGGGAAATGACAGGAGCATATCTACTAGGATGGGAACATATATACCATGATGGGGCCATATATTCCAGGATGGGGCCATATATACCAGGAAGGGGCTATGATGGGACCATATATACCAGGATGGGCCATGATGGGGACATACTGTATATACTGCGTGAAATAGTATACAGACATTGATGGAGGACCACCACAATACCCAAATTGAAAGGGCTTTTGATCCTCAATGCTTCAGTTCCCACTTATGGCTAGGCTTGTTCTAGCAGTTGGATTCCAGTAGTCTCCCCCGACCCCCGTCATTAATTTCCTACATGGGACATAGGCTGACCTGCGCTGACGGTGATGGCCTCCATGAACTGCTCCCTCCAGGAATGCGTGCCAATCACAAGTGCCAGGTTCGTCTTCTTTATGAGTTTGTCCACTGTGCTCTGTATGGGGAGAGGAGGATATTCAGTAATAAAACAACAGTTTTATCAAATTTATTACCAGCTGCAAAAAATATATATGGAAAAATTTGTTATTCCACCACAAAGTATAGAGTGCCGCCATATAGTGCCCTCCGGCCAGCATTTATCTTCCATTTAACACACCACTCAGAAAATATTGGCGTTTTTTTTTTCGTTGCTGTGGACAAATTAAGATATATATGACTATAAACTTTTTGGAGTCTATCTGGACCTTTGGCTATAGAATGGCCGCGACATCTTGGAAATGTGGAGTAGTCTGAAATATCATCATAGGATCATTAATAATACCGTATATATTATACTTCATGTCATGACCCTGTCTAGAAAAAAACAATCTGTACAGAAATTTCCAGGCCTGGTGAGATCATTGTGTCCAAGTACATGAGGTCAATGGCGGCACATAAATACTGGGACAATTAATCAGCCATTTGTGAGTAGCTGTGTTTGTTTCCAAGAGCCAATGATTTACATGGGACACAAAGAAATTAATAAAAATACAATTTTCCATTATGATACTGTGACGCCCCTGAATCTATCAGGGTGTCACAGATAACTGCACTCCTTTCTCTTCTGGTGCAGAGCTCAACCCCCCCATGGTTCTGGGATCCTTGTTCTGTCCCCACTTAAAGGCGATGGAAGGTGCGTAGTTGTGAGAGGTTGTTAGAATCTTACCTTCGTTTTTCCTATAGGTGGGGCAAACAGGACCAGAGCACTCCAGAGTGAAAAATGCACATGCTGAGATGAAACAATGGTGGTTTATTTTCTCCAAAGGTTAGGACATGCAGAGGGCAGTAATCCAAGTACTTGGCATTGTAATTCTCCAGCGATGCTTGCCTCTGTAGCTACTATGTGGTCAGAAGACTTTGCTCCTAGTAGCTCCAATCCAATATGGGAAGTTGTTCTCACAAACTCTGATTTGGAAATGAACATCCCAGGATGTGATGCAAGAGGGTCATCAGACACTCCCATGGGCTGGACAAAAGAAACAGAGGAGCCGGAAGGTCTGACCAGTAGATGGCAGCAGAGACAAGCATGAAAAACATTAAATAACAGTTTTAACTAAGACAAATAGAAACAGCACACTCCCCGTCTGAAATTCACTTTGGGGATTTCACTATTGAGTCCATAATACAACCTGAAAGGAAAGGCATGTTAAATGCAAAAACAAGCTCAATTGAGTCCAAAACAAGAAGGATGGCTCAAAGTTCAGGTCCGGTAGCATTCATCCTGTAGGGACGCTCTCTATGGGCAAAAGCAGAACAAGTTCGTGGATTGGCCTTGCAAAGGTCTTCGTCTCACCTTTCCTGATGACCTTTAGCTCCACCTTCCGAACATTGCAGTCCTGACTAGGCAGTATCCTAGTAATTAGTCCCATAGGCCAGTCAGTCCTTTCTGTGGTCTGATCTTTCATGAGGACTAGGTCTCCTTCCTTGAGGTTCGGCTTGGGATGTCGCCACTTCTTTCTTCCTTGAAGAATGGTGAGGTATTCCTTCCTCCATCGGTTCCAGAAGTAGTCAGCCAAGTATTGAACCCGTTTCCAGTGTTTTTGATAAGTGTTCGCGTGGGTGAACTCTCCGCTGGGCATTACCGCGTTGTCAATTTTTTGGGTAATGAGAATAGTAGGAGTTAATATGGTTGGTGTTTCTGGATCCATGGTCACCGGCACAAGGGGTCTTGAATTGATAATGGCTGAGACTTCAGCTAAAAGAGTGACTAGAGTCTCATGTGTGAGTCTTGAGGAATTGACGTCCATTAGCATGGAGTTCAAGATGTTGCGTGAAATCCTGATCATCCTCTCCCAGGAGCCTCCCATGTGAGAACTGTGAGGGGGATTGAAGATCCAGGTGCAACCTTTCTCTGCCAGCTGATCTTGGATAGGTTTGGTGTCGATGTTCAGTTCTCTACATGCACCAACGAAGTTGCTTCCACGGTCAGACCTCAGCTGTTTCACTGGTCCTCTGATGGCAAGGAACCTTCTCAAGGCGTTGATTAGGCTGGAGGTATCCATGGACTCTAACACCTCAATGTGAACGGCTCGAACACTCATGCAGGTGAATAACACAGCCCACCGCTTGCTGTTTGCTTGGCCTCCGCGAGTTCTGCGTGTGGACACCATCCATGGTCCGAAAACGTCTAGGCCCACATAGGTGAAAGGTGGCTCTGTGGAAAGTCTGTCTGTAGGCAAGTCAGCCATTTGCTGGTACAGTTGTTTTCCTCTCACTTTACGACAGTGCACACAATCGTGTAGTATTTTAGCTACACGTCTCTTCATTCCAATAATCCAGAGGCCTGCAGACCGTAAAGCACCTTCTGTAATTTGCCTGCCTTGGTGTTCAGTCTTTTCATGGTGGTGTCGGATCAGCAAGACTGTAACATGGTGTTTGTTGGGAATGATGAGAAGATTTTGTTCTGCAACTCCAAGATGAGCCTGATTTAAACGACCACCAACTCTCAGTAAGCCGAAACTGTCGATGACTGGGTTTAAATTGGCGAGAGGACTTCTTAATGGAATCTGCTGTTTGTTGTATAAACACTTCCATTCTATGGCGAATTCACTCTGTTGGAGGTGGCGTATTATGAGGGACTCGCTATAGGAGATGTCCTCAGCAGAAAGGGGTTTGTGGCAGACATGCCAGCGATGACAGTCTTTGTTTTTAAGGTCAGTACGACAGCATCTGGCGATGTGCACTAACCTAGCGACAGTCCTGACGAGCCTTATCCAGCTGGAGAAACGTTCAAAACGTTGGCAACCGAGGTTGGAAGTTTTTTCTGCACTGGTGGCCAGGGTATTGACTTCAGCTCGGACATCTGGATCGTTGTCTGGATCTAGGATGCTGAAGGGGTCCTGGACACCTTCTTCTGACTGTCTCAGCAGGAACTCTGGACCTGTAAGCCAAGAAGAGTTAGCAAAAGAACTTATAGACGTAGGTCTAGTTGCGTGATCTGCTGGATTCAGTTCGGCTGGTACAGGTTCTGCTAGGTTGTTGCAGACTTCCTTGTCCATAAAGGCGATGCTGTGTTCTCTCATTTCAGGCTTGCTGTTCATGGAACGCTGAAGAGAGTTACACCTAGTCTGAGCTTGATCTCGGTTGTTTGGGAGTCTTCCCCTGGTAGATCGGGAGGGTAATGGAGAGACAAAATGGTTGGTTTTGTATTTAGAAAACTCACAGTCCATTATTCCGATGAATTCTCTGTCCTCTACTGACAAGGCTACTTTATCGTCGTCCTTGGTTGTGAGAAAGACTGATCTTCCCAAGTTGTCGATATGCAGAGAAGAAGCGATGTCAGGTAGCTGTATTGTGTCTGGAAACTTCTCTTTCACTCCATAGTGATGAGGACATGGCTTTAAGCAGGTTGTGCGCCCATATCCATGCACATAAGTCTTGAAGGAATCAATTTCTGATCGATCAACGCACACATTTCCTATGACTACCCATCCCAAGTCCAGTCTCTGGGCGTATGGTGCATAGTCAGGCCCATTACACTGCTGTCGCACCTTGTGTACCCTTAGATTGTCTCTGCCGAGCAGGAGTAGAATCTCTGCGTTATTGTCCAGAGGTGGGATAACACTAGCGAGGTGTCTTAGGTGTGGTTGATGATATGCAGCTTCTGGGGTAGGAATTTCATTCCTGTGGCTGGGTATTTGGTCACATTCAACGAGCGTTGGTAGAGGTATTTCAGTCTTCCCATTGATAGGAGAAGCAATGAATCCCTGGGCTCTTCTGCCGCTAGTCTCAATGCGACCTGAGCAGGTGTTCAAGGTGTAGGGTTCTGATGGTCCATTAATTCCGAAGGCTTCAAAGAATTTGGTTCCTGCTAGGGACCGGTTGCTTTGGTCGTCTATGATGGCATACACCTTCATTGCCTTTTCTGGATGTCCCTCGGGATAAACCTTGATGAGGCATATTCGGGCACAACATTTCTGTGTTTGGCCCTCTCCACATACCTCTGAGCATGAGCAGGAGACGGCTGTGGTGGTGTCAGTCTGATTCTTGGGCTCCCCGCCATGACTTGGAGTGGGAGTGGTGGTGACTGCAGCCGGTGTGTCTCTAGCTAGCTGGGTTGGGTGCATGGATGAAACGTGTTTTTCGCTATGACACTCCTCACACTTGACGATGGATTTACAGTCCTTGGCCATGTGCTCAAGTGATGCGCAGCATTTGAAACAGATCCCAAGCTCTGTGAGGACTTTCTTGCGCTCCTGTAGGGTTTTGGATCTAAACCCTCTGCACTTGTTCAGTGAATGCGGTTTTTTATGGATGGGACATTCTTGATTGAAAGACTTATCTCGTGATGAGATGTACTGTTTATCTGTGGGTGCTGCAGGTGATGGTAGCTCAGTCTTCCTGACACTCACAGTGTTCTTAATGTCTCTGCGTTTGTGTATGGCACCTTCATACCTTGATGATGATGATGTTGCAGCTGCCGAAGTGTTGAACTCTAGGAAGTCGAGGCTGGGGTCGTTCCTCATCTGGGCCTGCTCGTCAATGAACTTGCAGAACTGAATAAATGGGGGAAAGGTGACGTCATTCATTCTTTTGTACCTGGAGACTGACGTTGCCCATTTCTCCTGCAGACTGTATGGCAGCTTCACCACGATTGGGTTCACTCCATGGGCTGTATCCAGGTAGCACAGCCCAGACAGACGAGGGTCTCTTTTGGCGAGCTCCAGCTCCATGAGCAGATCACTTAGGTCTTGAAGCTTGTGGACTTCTTTAAGGTTGATCTTTGGGATGTCCTGCAGTCTCTTGAATAGGGCTTTCTCTATTGCTTCTGCGCTGCCAAAGGTGCGTTCCAGTCTCTGCCATGCAGCAGCGAGACCTGCTTCTGCTTGTCCCACATAGACGGTTCTGAGGCTCTTGATACGGTTTGTAGAGCCTGGGCCCAACCACTTGATCAGGAGGTCGAGCTCCTGTTCCGCAGTGAAGTTGAGATTGGCGATGGCTGCCTTGAAAGTTGCTTTCCAGGCCCTGTAGCTCTCTGCACGATCATCGAATTTCGTGAGACTAGTGTTGATTAGCTCTCTGCTCACCATGAATCTGGCAAACTCAGACATATCTGATTTCTCACCACTTGTTGCCACGACGACTCGTGATGCCCCTGGGGCGTATGGGCTGCCTGGCGTGAATGGATGAGATGTTCCCGGGTAAAATGACGTTGCTGCAGGGATGAGCTGTGGTTTAGCCTCTGTAGATTCTGATGACCGCTGCTTGAGCTGTGGAAGTGGGTCAGGAAACACTTGGTTGCCATCTTGCTGTGGTGGCTGTGTTTGAGAGGGCACCTCTTGGTGACTGTTATTAATTTGCTCGGGTGCTTTAGGTGGCACTGGTAGAGGTAAGTTGGAGGTTTCGGTGTTGTCGGCTTGGACGGTACTGCAAACCGGGGTTGCTACAGGTAACTGATTCAGTACATAGTCTCTTGTGCGATCAACTGGATTGTCTGCTTCCAGTGGTGGCGAGTGAGCTGGATCAGGACCTTGGATCAATGCTTGCTCAAGTAGTCTCACGTTAGCTAGTGCAACTTCCTCTTCCATCTGTGACCGAAGAATCTTTATCCGAGCCTCCGCTTCTGCCCTTTTGGCTTCCGCTTTAGCAGCTTCTGCTTTTGCATGGGCTTCTGCTTTAGCGGCTTCTGCTTTTGCAAGGGCTTCTGCTTTAGCAGCTTCTGCTTTTGAAAGGGCTTCTGCTTCTGCCCTTTTGGCTTCTGCTTTAGCAGCTTCTGCTTTTGCAAGGGCTTCTGCTTTAGCAGCTTCTGCTTTTGCAAGGGCTTCTGCTTCTGCCCTTTTGGCTTCTTCCTCTACTTCTCTTTCTGTGAAGGAACGTCTCACCTTGGATTCCTCTGCTCTTATGCGGGCCTTTAGTATCCTGTCGCTCAGGGCTGAGCTTCTTGAGGATGATGACCCGGATGACCGAGAGGAACGTCTAGATGAGGTTGATCGGTGTGATCTGGTTTCTTGCTGGTGAGAGATACGGTGTTCGGCCTTGTCTATGGCATCTTGCACCTTGGCATCTCTTTCCTTGTTTACCTCTTCTGCCTTGCTCAGGTCTGAAAGAGCTTCATCAATTTTAGAGTCTTTTAGAAAGGTAATGTACCTTGTTGACAGTCTCTTGTATCTTTCATGAGCTGTGTTCAGCCGTTCCAGAGCGGCTTGTAAGCATGTGGCATCACCTGATGAGGATTCAAGTCTTGGCATGTAATAGGTGACTCGTTCCCACTGTTCTTCCAGGTGTTCACATAGCTCATCTTTCATAGTGTGATAGTTTTCAGCGGCCTTTATCGTGAGTTTGGAAGAGCGCTTCGGTCGGACAACTTGGTCTGCTGAAAGCGTGGGCTCTGCCTCCTGGGCTTCATAATGGACAGTATCAGATTGTATTTGCTCTGTTTCAGCAGTGGGGAACTGTCCAAGGTCTTTTTCAGCCATTTTGATTTAAGGTGTACTGTCTCTTTAAGAAACTTGACTTTTGAATAGGGGTCCAAAAATCGTTGTGCAGCTCTGCAAGGACTCCCTGATGAGATTCCTAAGGTGTCTTTAGCAAAACTTGGGGTTCGCAGTGCAGCGATGTGCAGTAATGGGGTATAATGTACTGCAAGTCTATAGAAGTGGTATGGCTAGAGGGAAACAACAGGTGCATAAACTGTCCCTTTACAATGCAGCAGAGGTGTTCACAGGACGTGGCAGATGGGAGAGCTTCCCCTTAGGCTTGTCCAGGCATGCACTGTGCAGGCAGACTAGTGCACAAGGCTTGTTGCTAGGCAGATTACATGGGAAGTTACAGGGCTCTTAGGGATCTGTAGCTGGGGTATCGAGCTCTTAAGCAGTCTTCTGACTGTTCTGTCCCCACTTAAAGGCGATGGAAGGCGCGTAGTTGTGAGAGGTTGTGAGAATCTTACCTTCGTTTTTCCTATAGGTGGGGCAGAAAGGACCAGAGCGCTCCAGAGTGAAAACATGCACAAGCTGAGATGAAACAATGGTGGTTTATTTTCTCCAAAGGTTAGGACATGCAGAGTGCAGTGATCCAAGTACCTGGCATTGTAATTCTCCAGCGATGCTTGCCTCTGTAGCTACTACGTGGTCAGAAGACTTTGCTTCTAGTAGCTCCAATCCAATATGGGAAGTTGTTCTCACAAACTCTGCTTTGGAAATGAACATCCCAGGATGTGATGCAAGAGGGTCATCAGACACTCCCATGGGCTGGGCAAAAGAAACAGAGGAGCCGGAAGGTCTGACCAGTAGATGGCAGCAGAGACAAGCATGAAAAACATTAAATAACAGTTTTAACTAAGACAAATAGAAACAGCACAATCCTAACGGTTGGTATTGCTTCCATCAGCATCCAAATCCTAGCCACACCTCACACCACACCCTGTCAGGCACACTAGTGGGTGGTCCAGCTGGAAAAGGGCCACCCCGCCTAGGGGTCAGGCAGACTTGTGGGAGGGACACAGTCAGAAGAGAGTAGCCCTCAGTGAGTGAGGAGCTGAGGGAGTTGGAGCTCCCTGGGAGACTTTGGCTAGATCGCAGACGGTGGTCTCGGACCGGAGGAGTTGGAGACCCGGTCACAGGGTATTGCAGAAGGGTGCTAAGACTTAGTTTTGGAAAATGGTCGGCACAGGACAATCTAGTAACCAGACCGGTACCGAGCACGACGGGGTACTGGACCCTAGATCAGGGAGTAGCTTCACGCAACCTGATAATTAACCTGTGGAGGATAGTCTCTTTATGAATTTTCACCAAGTGCTCAGAGATCGAAGGCACCAACACAACGAGGGGGGATAGGCTTTCCAGCTTATGCAGCCTACTGAAATCCCAAGTGTCAGCCATCGAGAGCACAGCTCCTCTAACTAACGGTAGGGAGCGGGACCCCGAAAGCTTCAGGCCGAGGGGTCACTCAGAAAAGTCTAAACATAGTGCATGGAGGCAGGTCCAGAACCATCAGCAATACCAATGGGATGGATTCCCGGACGAGCTCCCCCGAGTGGCAGCGGCATCCAGAGACTTGGTTTACTCCTGTGTCAGAGTCTGCTTAATGGTCGCACCAATATCCACACGGCCTACGAGTACGCTGCTCTCCCCTGAGTCTGCCCGCCTGGCCTGCACCACGCTCCCCTACGCCTCCACAGTCCAGAGTCCCGGGGTCTCCCCTACCCATGGAGGGAACGTCATCTGGCTACCCCACTCCATCTCCCCTGGGTACTCCCATCGGCAGTGCTGGTACTCCCCTTACCGCGAACCACGGGTGGCATCACGAACACTAAACCCCCTGTAAATAGTCCCCCTTTTATTTTCAAGTGGCCGTAAGCCCCCGGGTCCGGAGACCCTCGTCGAGCCACAGCCGACCCCGGATCTGAGCGTTTCAACCTCTGCAGGGGCGGCTCATCATTCGTCTCCTTAAAATCCAAAACAAGGAGAAAATTTACATTAAAAAAAAGCAAATCAATTATTTTAATGAGGGTTTCCTATGCAGATTTATGTAGACCCTTTTCTTCCGTCTTTATGTCCCCTCAGTAATGTTCTAATGAGTAAACAGATATTTCCTTTCATAGCCTTTGGATGCGCCATAGGTTTGCACTGGATGTAATTGTATCCAGAGAGTCATCATATCCATATATCCATAGGCAGGATAAATAATTAACCATATTGAATTGCAGAAGGGCAGAGCAGACAAGGAACGAGGTAAGACAAGAAGTGAACCCATGTATTTAGGACAATAGTCATAATAAAGGCTTGTACAATGTAGAGAAACAATATGGAAGTTTAAGCCCTGCTGCAATGATGGCTGCCACAGCGCGTGAGCATGATGGAAAGTGGGGCTCAGCTAGAAGAAGGCAGCACGTCCCTATAGGAAACGCCATTCTGTACATACTACAAAGTGAACATAGTTATATAAATAATATGGTGAAAAGTATTGGGACACACATTTTAATAATTAAAATCAGGAAATCAGGTTTTTGCATTTGGCCCCCGGTGTATAAATCCGCCCCCAACGCGTAACTTCTGTCTCCCCAGTGTATAACATCCGGCACATAGCTCCTGGTGTATAACATCCGACACGTTGCTCTCGGTGTATCACATGCGGCCTTGATGTATAACATCCAGCATGTCGCTCCCAGTGTATAACATCCGGCCCCTTGCCCCCAATGTATCACATTCGACTTGTCACTCCTAGTGTATCTGTGACGCCCTGGACCAGCCAGGGGTCACAGGTAATGACATCACCACACCCTACACCCTGGTTAGGTACACCTAAGCTAAACCAGAAATCCTTGTTGCCTTCCCCAGGGGCTAGTGTCCACACCAGGGGGTGGAGCCAGGCGGTTGGTCTCCACCCACCAAGGAGTTCACAGTCCTGGAGGAGGGAAAACTGGCAGATTAGTTGTGGAGGTTGAAGTAGTAGGAGGAAAAGTAGTAAAAGAGGAGCCTGAAGTTAGTCCGGGTGTGAACCCCGGACAGAGACAGCAAGGTTAGCAGACGGCGGTGACCGTCTGCAGGAGTGGCCTATCGGAGTTACCGTAAGGACCGCGGACGGGTGGTGGCCCGGCGGTACCGGACCGGTACACAAGGAGAAGCCAGCACCATTGGCAGGGGCCTTTCGGATCCCGGCAAGGCTTGGAGTCGCCGTGAATTTGCCAAATCCGTCAGTGAAGGGGACCCCCGGGTCTCCAAACAACTAAGTCCTGGTTGAAGGCAACAGTCCAACCGTATGAGAGAGACACCGCCACCGCCAAGGCACCAGTTTCTCAGGGCCAGCGCCTGCGGGCAAAGAGGGGCTCCTCCGGCCCATATCCAAGTCGGGGAGCGGGTTACCGGTGGGAATCCATCGCTACCAACAGTGAACATAGGTGCAGGGAAAGAGACAGTCACCGTTAACTACCGGGGAAAAGCAACAGCAACCGTCCGTGGGAACCGTCTTTCCAGCCGTGTGTTTTACCGAGAACTGTGTCAACGTCTCAGGCTGAGTGAGTACCACCGTGCCGTACGGCACAGCGCTGCCCCCGCGACCCTGCACCTCACCAGGCCCCGCACCCGGCCTGCCATCCACCCCTACCCCATCACCGGGCCCTGGGACAACCAACCCCCTACCCACGGAGGGGAGAAATAACAACAAGGCTGCTCCCTGTCACCGCTCCCGGGATCCCCATACAGAGCAGCGGTGGTGTCCACACAATCACCACAACCGTGGGTGGCGTCACGGACAATAAATCCCCAAAACCAAAACCCCTTTTCACTCACGGGCGAGGAGCGCCGCTCGAGTCCCCGGGATCCGGCACATCGCTCGAGCCACCGAGCAGCAGAGGCCGCAGCAGCAGCGGCAGCCGGACCCGAGCAGAGGGAGAGCGCAGCGTCCCCTCCTCCACCCGCGACAACTTGGCGTCACGAACAGGATCTTACCGCTCTGCCGTCTGGTAGAGGTGCGCCTTGTTACCGCTGGAGGTGTCCGGCCAGAAAATTTCAGAAGCCGCCATCTTTGGCGCGAAAAGTTCGCGCTCGAGCGTCTCCTCGAGTAGCGGAGGCGCGAAGGCCAAAACCCCGCCCCGATAGAGGAGGGGGCGGAAAAGAGGCTAAGGGGGACGAAATGGCAACTGGTCGCATGTAGCCGCGGCTATAAAGGCAGGGACGCCAGGACTCTGCAGCCATCTTGTTCCTGGGAGAGGCCGCCAGCAACATGTGGATGCCGTCCCGAAGCACCGTAGCCCCCGCGCCTGGAACCGCGGCGTGGGTGGAGATCCGGACCGCGCAGCTCTACCAGAGGCTGCAGGTCAAAATGCAGCTCCTCATGGAGGAGTGGGAGACCGACATGGCGGAGGTCATAGCGGCCGTGCGGAGACGCGAGGAGGAAGCTGCGGAAGGGAGGGTGAGTGACCCACGCCCCGATGCCCTTGAAGGGCCGGTCATCGCGGCTGCGGGACCCGGTCTAAACCCTCTCACCCTGCTGCCTCCCTCGCCACCCGTCCCGGAAGCCGTGACCCCGCCACTAGGCCCGCTACCACCGCAACCGGTAGCGATACCCAGCATGCCCGCCCCGGCGGGCCGACCTGTAGCCGGAGCCCGTAGCCAACCGGAGGTGCTGCCGTGGAAAGCCCCGAAGCCTGAACCGGAGGCGTCCCCCGAGAAGTTCCCCGAGCCGGAGCCGATAGCCCGCTCCGTGCCGAAGGCCCAGCAGAGGAAAGCCCCTGTGCCCATCTCCCACACCTCGGCTGAGGTTGCGCTGGGTTGCCGCTGCAAGGCGGCGTCCAAGGCCAAGTCACCGCGGGACCTGCCGCCCAGATCACTAACAGTGGGCAGTGTCCAACAGGTCTCGCGGGGCCCGACCCGTGCGCCGGAGCTCGCAGCAGCGCCGTACTGGGACAGGGAGCCGGTACCGTTGGGCCTGGAAATCGAGGAGAGGGAAAGAAAGAAGGCGGAGATGGTGACCCGTACGATATGGGAGAAGGAGAGCTTGAGACAAGCGACCTTCTGTATCCGGGGCCCGCTGTATGAGGGGCAGGTGAGGCGGTTTGATGTCCGCCGGGGCTATGGATTCATCTATGAACCGGGCCTGAAGGCCGAAGTGTTTATAGCCCGGCGGGATGTTAATGCTCACCTGCCAGAAGAGCACCCCGGTCGTAACCTGATGCCGGGCGACTTGGTTCAGTACACCCGGCACTGTGGGGAGAGGGGGTGGTTTGCGCTGGATGCAAAGTTAAGGGGCAGCCAGGAGGCCCGTGTGAGCGCCGCACCCCCTCCCTCAGGTGATGTCGAGGACTCTGAGTGATGGCAGCGGGGCACCGTTGTCACAGTCCCCGTTGGGACCAACATGTGTGTTAAAAGTTTTAAAGTTGGAAGTTATGAGAAAATGATAAGTGATCAACTGAGGAAGTCATCTGATTGAACCGTGATTTGACCGGTTGTTGCCGGCACCGTTGTCCCCGAGGGGACCGTTTAAAGTTGCGTAAGGGACTCCTTACGGACAAGCCCGTGAACTTGCAGGGCAACCACAAACTTTTGGGATGTAAATAATGTTGTTGTTGCAGCTTCCACCGTTACCGCCTCCGGAGAGGCAGATTGGAGGGAGGGCCCGCAGTGGAGCAGGCTGGGGCCCAGCCACCACAGGAACCGGTGGCTACCCTCTGGGGGTTCCAGGGGCTCCCCATGGACGTGGGTCCCCTGGAAAGGACAGATCCCGCTCGGGTAACTTGGTGCTGGACTGGGGTCAAGGGGTGCTGCCTGTTTTCTTAGGGGCAGCATCAGGGCCAGGTTACTTGGGTGGGTGAGAGCGGAAGCCGTAACCGTTTGAAACCGTTTGCAACGTTTAAGAAAAGTGCCTCCCGTTGTGGGATGATGTTAATATACTTGTATGTGTTTTTTTATCTTTTTACAGTTTAAAAGAAAAATAAAACCGGTGTTGGACGGGCAGCCCGCGGACGGTCTGCATTTTGCTAAGGGGGAATGTGATGCCCTGGACCAGCCAGGGGTCACAGGTAATGACATCACCACACCCTACACCCTGGTTAGGTACACCTAAGCTAAACCAGAAATCCTTGTTGCCTTCCCCAGGGGCTGATGTCCACACCAGGGGGTGGAGCCAGGCGGTTGGTCTCCACCCACCAAGGAGTTCACAGTCCTGGAGGAGGGAAAACTGGCAGATTAGTTGTGGAGGTTGAAGTAGTAGGAGGAAAAGTAGTAAAAGAGGAGCCTGAAGTTAGTCCGGGTGTGAGCCCCGGACAGAGACAGCAAGGTTAGCAGACGGCGGTGACCGTCTGCAGGAGTGGCCTATCGGAGTTACCGTAAGGACCGCGGACGGGTGGTGGCCCGGCGGTACCGGACCGGTACACAAGGAGAAGCCAGCACCATTGGCAGGGGCCTTTCGGATCCCGGCAAGGCTTGGAGTCACTGTGAATTTGCCAAATCCGTCAGTGAATGGGACCCCCGGGTCTCGAAACAACTAAGTCCCGATTGAAGGCAACAGTCCAACCATATGAGAGAGACACCGCCAAGGCACCAGTTTCTCAGGGCCAGCGCCTGCGAGCAAAGAGGGGCTCCTCCGGCCCATATCCAAGTCGGGGAGCGGGTTACCGGTGGGAATCCATCGCTACCAACAGTGAACATGGGTGCAGGGAAAGAGACAGTCACCGTTAACTACCGGGGAAAAGCAACAGCAACCGTCCGTGGGAACCGTCTTTCCAGCCGTGTGTTTTACCGAGAACTGTGTCAACGTCTCAGGCTGAATGAGTACCACCGTGCCGTACGGCACAGCGCTGCCCCCGCGACCCTGCACCTCACCAGGCCCCGCACCCGGCCTACCATCCACCCCTACCCCATCACCGGGCCCTGGGACAACCAACCCCCTACCCACGGAGGGGAGAAATAACAACAAGGTTGCTCCCTGTCACCGCTCCCGGGATCCCCATACAGAGCAGCGGTGGTGTCCACACAATCACCACAACCGTGGGTGGCGTCACGGACAATAAATCCCCAAAACCAAAACCCCTTTTCACTCACGGGCGAGGAGCGCCGCTCGAGTCCCCGGGATCCGGCCCATCGCTCGAGCCACCGAGCAGGAGCGGCCGCAGCAGCAGCGGCAGCCGGACCCGAGCAGTGGGAGAGCGCAGTGTCCCCTCCTCCGCCCGCGACATATCTGTGACGCCCTGGCCTATCAGGTCGTCACAAGGGTGCCGTGTAATCTGCCCTTCTGCATGGTACCCGCTCCTCCTTGGTTACGGGTCCTGTCCCTTTGGTGTTGCTAAGATCAGGTATACACAAATCCTGAGGAACACTCTGCACCACACCCACCAGACACCCATTGGGCAACCTGAGGGGAATAGGGCCACCCAGATGTAGGGATGGAAGAGGGAGGGCCAGAAGTGTCAGGAGTAAAAGGAGAGGAGAGAAGTGGAGATGTGACAGGAAAGGTCACACTGCGGAGCTGGGCTCCTGTATCCGTCCCAGGTGCCAGACATTGGTCTGGCCTGGAAGGAGCTGGAACCCCTTTCGCAGGGGGTAGTGACAGGGGGCACGGTACTGCCACGGAGGGCAGACCGGCGGCCTTGTGCTATAACCGGGCAGGGGCCAGAGCACGACAGGGTACGCAGACCCTAGGCTGGGAATTTGCTTCACGCAGCCCAGTAATTCACCCGACGGGAACTGAATCTTCACGAACCGCTCCCCATCTAAATCGGGGTACTAGCGCAACGGAGGGATAGGACTTCCCAAAACCGTCCAGAAAATCCCAAGCGTGAACCCTGAGAGCAAGCTCACTCTGCTAGCCACGCAGGTGAGCGGGACCCGAGTAGTTTTAGGCGAAAGGGATCCACCAAGTGTAAAGATGGTGCCACGGGACAAGGCTTCAGACCAACCAGCAACGCCAAAAGCGCACGGACCCAACGTGTTCTGACCAAGGCTGCAGTGCGTTCAAGACTTTGGTTTACCTGGTGTCAGTGTTAGCATCTCTGGACTGTGTAAGTGTGTGCCCTTTTGCTCCCAACGGGTCCCCAGCCTGCCAGTGCCGAGCCCCGAGACACCTTCCCCTGCCCACGGAGGGGTTAACATCTACAGTTGCTACTCCATCGCTCCCGGCGGCTCCCCTGTCCCCTAAACACAGCAGTGGTGGTATCCCAATTTTTACCACGAACCGTGGGTTGCGTCATGAACATTATCCAATTCACCCCTTTCTAATCCCCCTTTTATTTTCGAGAGGCCGTGCGACCCCGCCTCGGGTCCGGAGACCCCTCGAGCCACTGCGGATCCGGATCCGAGCAGCCTGTCGGCTGTCGCGGTGGCGGTACATATGCATCCACCCCCGGTGTATAGCATCCAGCCCGTGGCTCCTGGTGTATAACATCTAGCCCCTCACCCCCCGTGGATCACATCTGCCCCCCACCCCTAGTGTATAACATTCGTCCCCTGCCTCTGGTGTATAATATCCACCCCCCACCATAGCGTCTGCCTTTACGAACATGTGACAGAACGGCCGGTGGTGCGGAAGGCGGTCCTCTAATAGGAGCCACTGATGTATTATGTCCGTTTATGACATTTCTTCCCTACAAAATATTCACCCATCACCTATGAATGATATTATTGAGAAGTGGAAGGAACCGCAGCAACTCAGCCATTAAGTGGAGACCCCGTAATGTTACAGGGCAGGGGGCGAGTGCTGAGGAGCAGAGGGCAGAAAAGTCACCACCGCTCTGCTGACCCCATAACCGAGTCCAGACCTCCTCTTGTAACTGACGCTCCCACTGGGCCCAAGGTTTTACTCGTCACCGGGCCGGTGGTGTCATTTTGGGATGTCACAGTGGCCTGGCCCGGTTCCGTGACCCCATCTGTGTCAATAAAAGATGAAGGGGTTGGGGATGTTGGGAGTAGTTGTCTCGTGATGCTACCCGTGGTGTGCGGCTATGATGGGAGCCGCCGCTGCGGAAGGTCTCTCTTCTGGGGCGGATGGTAACGCAGCTCGGGTGTTGAAGTTCTCCACAGGTAGAGCTAGGCCCCAGGGAGGATGATGGTGGTGATAGTATGATAGTAGCCGATGGCGCCCGAGCGCCGGGTAACGGCAATGATGGGGACGACACAGAGGCTGCGGTCAAAGTTCTTTTTACTCACTTCAATGTCGTCACCCTTGGATTGCCGGTTTCCACCATGATGGGCTCCAGTCAATCGCAGATAGTTCAGAGGCCAGTACCGGTGTTGTGGACTGTGAGCCCTTCCTTCTTGCGCTGTGTTTGAAGAATCCCTGTGACTTTTATAGTGTTAAAGAGACTTGTGTCCTGGGTTTATTTCCCATCCCGTATAGCAGGCAGCACGAGTTCGTTATGGGCTAGATCGTGATCACAACTCCAGGCTCTAGCTGCTGCTGTGCCCTGGGCACTTGAGGTGGACGCAGGGACATGCAATCCACTGCCCTGCGGATTCTGATGGTGAGACCTGAAGTTTTCACCACCATAGGGCTCCGCACCCTTTTTGCGCTGGTCCTGAGTGATCTATCAAGCTCTCCCCTCAGCGACCGTGTAACTTCTGTGTCTCACATGTTCCACCGGTAGTCTTCTGCTTCCTCCTCCCTAGTTGTCGTCTGGCCTGGACCGAAGTCCCGGCTCGACTCCCTGTGTGTAATGGTGCTCCTCACTTCCCAGAGAGTTGCTCCTCCCCACAGGTCCCCTGGTCTAGTGGGTGGGAGGCCCCAACCTTGTGGTGGCCATCCTAAAAGCCCCTTCCATAGCCTGGTCCTCTAGTGGAAGGGCAACTAACAAACTGTGTGTGTTGGTGTGAATGATGTGGTACCGGCACTGACCTCCTTCTTACCCGGTATGAATACTGCACCTTAAGTGAGGTGCAGTACCCTGTGGTGACTGAAGCCTCAGGGACGCCACATAACATCAGCACAAACACTGCGCCCACCGGGAGCATCATGACTGAGCAGCTGCAGCCATACATCACCAAGCACAATGCCAACTGTCGGATGGAGCGGGTGTAAAGTCGCCACCACTAGACTCTGGAGAAGATGTGTACTGTGCAGTGACGTCCCAGACCTCAATATCTAGAACCGAACCCCTCACATATGCTTTTCTGGATGAATTCGCAAAACTACCTAGAGACACCTCCAAAATCAGGTAGAAATCCTTCTCAGAAGAGGGGGAGCTGTTATATCTGCAAAGGGGCCGACTCCATATTAATGACTATAGTTTTGGAATGGGAGGTCAGAAAATCTCCAGTAGGTGTAATGTGTATGTGACCCAGATTCTTCAGTCCATATAGTGGATTTATCAATCTATTTATGTGAGCAGGGTGTGATGTTGCCATTTAAAGGGGTTTTCCAGTCTTTTCTTTAACTTTACATAGGCAGCTAGTCAGTGGCTGTAATGATTTGGCGCAGCTGTCAAGTGTCAACCACAAACACACTGGAAGAGAAGGAGAAAAAAAACGGTGGGGGACATCGAAACGGAGGATCCGTGAGAGATCAGAAGGTAGGTGCATGCAATGGGGGCCAAATGGAAAGTTAATGGAAAGGACAGAAAACCCCTTTAAGCACTATGGAGAAATTGAGCTATTCGTGAAAGTATTATTTTAGCATTGCAAGGTGGCATCATTTGGGTAATGTATTGGCATTAGAGCTGATCGAACGGCCAATAATCCGGGGCCGGCGGATCACTAACAGATTTAAAAAATAATCCGATCCGCTCCGGAATCCGGTGGCCATATAAGTCAATGGGGACCGGAATCCGGAGGGTTAAAATGTTTGTGGATGAACTAGGGGGCTAGGAGCAAGCGCGGCATACTCACAGAGGTGCTGTCATGGCGGCACACTTCTTCCGGGTCACGCTGTTACCTTCCGGAGCCGACAATTCACTATTCATGGTTTTCCCTGCCCACCGGAGCGTGTTGGTTGCAGCTAGACACGCCCCCATCGTGAGTGGCAGCGTGTCAGCTAACTGCAACCAATCACAGGCAGCAGGACGGCCGGTGGGCGGGGAAAGCAGTGCACTGTCGGTCACGGTGGCAAACACACTCGGCAGCACAGTTATAGCGCTCGGCTGCAGCCCCAGCCGTCGCGTTGTATCTGTGCTGTGTATCCAGTGCCCAGAGTCACACGTGCGAGGCTGCCGGGTGCTGCCATGGCAGACTTGCGTGAGCTCCTCGCACGTGTGATTCCGGTGAAAGTAAAAAAAAAACAACAAAAAACGACGTGCGGTCCCCGTTAATCTTCACATCCAGCCCAGATAACGCCGGCTGGGGGCTGGTATATCAGCCCACAGCCGACCGGTATGGTCGCATCTGTTAGATGAGACCATACCAGTGCGATACTGGCTCTTCCCGCTGGCGTGATGCGGTGCCAGTCGGGGTAATAGCAGGGGTTAGCAGCGGCACACGGCTGCTACTAAACCCTAGGTTTGTGTGATGGTACAGGCGTCTATCAGATACCTGCATCACACAAACCTGTAAGTGACAGTAAATAATCACACACACAGAGAAATCCTTTATTTGAAATAAAGTACAAAACACTCCTCCTTCACCACTTTATTAAGCCCCAAAGAAACCCTGCAGCTCCGACGTAATCCACAGGAGAAGTCCCGCGGCGACACATCCAGCTCTGCTACATCTCAGAGCGAGCAGCCATAGAGCACAGCCGCCCGCTCTGAGTGCAGCCCATTACTGAGCCTAAGCGATGACCGCGGAAGAGACTGTCACAGGCTGGGGGCGCGTCAGGCAGGAACCAATCACAGCTGAGAGGACGGCCGGTGGGCGGGGAAAGCACGGAAAGCTGTGTGACTGCGTGCACAGCACAGGAAGTGAAAGCGCGACCCGGAAGCAAGTGCGCCGCCATGACAGAGTCTGGTAAGTATGTAACGCTCATTTATTTATTGTTTTTTAACATTTTTATTAATTGCCGATTCCTGATCGTGCAGCCGGAATCCCGCGCCCGGGTCCGGGCCGGGGATAGCGCTGAAACCGCGCGGATCCGGACTTTTACAGTCCGGGTCCGCTCAGCACTAATTGGCATATTATTTGAGCATTATACGGCACTATTATAAGTGCTAATATCACTTCTGAGCCCTGGATCCGCTAAAGTAAATTACACGTAAAGTGTGTTGCACAATCATTTTACAATGAATTTACCCAAAAAGTATTATAAAATACCAATATGGAGCAAATACATGAATAACGATAAGTGAGACCATGGTGCACATTGAGGCAAAGAGTAGCCTCCTACCCACTGACCAGAATACGTGTCTGGCAGGATTAGCGGCAGCGCAGGATTAGCTGCGTGGGACGTCACATGTACATAAAACTGCAATCTGGTGATATAAAACTATGAAGCATTGCATAAGACAAGGGATTTGAAGACCCCTCCACCCCTCACAGCTGGATGCTACCTCAGCAGCAATTACATGTGGCTCATATAGAAACCATTTCTGCTACCACAGCAGCGCAGATACGCTTAGGCTTAAATAAGGATTATACGGCATTCTTTCCCTCTTTATGGGTTTACTACAGCAAAAAGCAGATAAATCCTCATGCTAATCTGGCCATAGCGCTTTACGGATGACTGCTGAAAGTGATAATTATGAAACTGGAGGAGAAGAAGCTACATGGCTGGCAGTTGTCTTACTAATACCTTAAGTTCCGATCCATAATTTCAGGGGAGATGTACCCCTTGTACAGTGGCACGGGGACCTTATCTGACTGTACTCAGTCTCCATAGATTTCATTTTCAGGCAATGTCTGGAATTAAGCTTAAAATGTGTAGTATTGAAGACAGAATCACTACCAGTGAGCCACAGACTGCACAGCTACATATAAGAGGATTTTCTCTGCCTAAAAAGCACAATATTGGTTTCTTTTATAAAAGTTATGCGCTGATATCTACAGACATATACATAAAGAAGGTGAAAGTGATAATTAGATGTAATTTTCATGTCTGGAATTAAACTCAAGATGTGTAGTATTGAAGCAGAAACACTAAATCGGGCTTTACACGCTGCGACATCGCTAATGCGGAGTCGTTGGGGTCACGGAATTTGTGACGCACATCCGGCCGCATTAGCGATGCCGTTGCGTGTGACACCGATAAGCAATTTTGCATCGTTGCAAAAACGTGCAAAATCGCTAATCGGCGACATGGGGGTCCATTCTAAATAATCGTTACTGCAGCAGTAACGAAGTTGTTCCTCGTTCCTACAGCAGCACACATCGCTGCGTGTGACGCCGCAGGAACGAGGAAGCTCTCCCTACCTGCCTCCTGGCCGCTATGCGGAAGGAAGGAGGTGGGCGGGATGTTACGTCCCGCTCATCTCCGCTCCTCCGCTGCTATTGGGCGGCGGTTCAGTGACGCTTCAGTGACGTCGCTGTGACGCCGCACGGACCGCCCCCTTAGAAAGGAGGCGGTTCGCCCGTCACAGCGACGTCGCCAGACAGGTAAGTATGTGTGACGGCTGTTGTGCGACACGGGCAGCGATTTGCCCGTGTCGCGCAACAGATGGGGGCGGGTACCCACACTAGCAATATCGGGACCGATATCGCAGTGTGTAAAGTAGCCTTAACAGTGAGCCTCAGACTGTACTGCTACATATAAGAGGATTTTCTCTGCCTAAAAAGCACAATATTGTTTACCTTTATAAAATCTATCTAGAGATATATATAGCAGTCTCCAACGCAAATTCCTCCCTTGACACCTAAAGAAGGTGAAAGTGATAATTATGAAACTGCAGAAGGATCTACATGGTTGGCAGTTGTTTTACTAATACTTTAAGTTCTGATCCATAAGTTCATCGGGGGACGTACTCTTGATCAGTGGCACGGGGACCTTATCTGACTGTACTCAGTTTCCTTAGATTTAATTTTCAGGCAATGTCTGTGTAGTATTGAAGGTAGAAACACTAACAGTGAGCCACAGACTGCACAGCTACATATAAGAAGATTTTCTCTGCCTAAAAAGCTCAAAATTGTTTTCTTTTATAAAAGTTATGCACTGACATTTAAAATATACCTAAAGAAGGTGAAAGTGATAATTATGAAACTGCAGTAGAAGGATCTACATGGCTGGTAGTTTTCTTACTAATACCTTAAGTTCAGCGGGGCACGTACCCCTTGAACAGTGGCACTGGGACCTTATCTGACTGCACTCCGTCTACATAGATTTAATTTTCAGGCAATGTCTGGAATTAAACTCAAGATGTGCAGTATTGAAGGCAGAAACACTAAGGCTATATGCACACGTTGCTTTTTTTTCAGCGCGGAAAAAAACGCACCCTCTGGCAGAGGGGAGCATTGTAAACAATGCTTTTTGAGAAAAACGCATCGAAAACGCATGCGTTTTTCATGCGTTTGTTTAGGTGCGATTTTTAAGACTTGTCAGTGTTAATAAAGTTGGTTGAACACAGACCTTTGGAAAAAAAAACCTGTGATGTCATTTCCTTCTCCACATTCTGTTTGGATAAATGGGAGGGCTTGGAATGGAAGGAGCACCATTTGAATTTTGGAAAAGTTGAAATAAACTTCGCGCACCATGTCACATTAGCAGGGCCCCTTGGGCACCTATTTGTCAGAAAACCCCCACAAGTGACCCCATTTTGGAATCTGCACCCCACAAGGATTTTATTCAGGAGTATATTAAGCATTTTGAATCCACAGCTACTTCACCCAAAATGTTGCTGTAGCAACAATATTCTCACTTTTAGGCTATGTGGCCATGATCCAGCGACACGGCGTCTAGTACACAGTGTCAGCCTTCCTGCAGAGATGTGAGTGTTGTCCACAGGAGAACGCAGCTGGCCATGCCCACGATTTGGGTTCAGGCTGCTGTGGACTTTAGCTCTATTCTACCTGCAGAGAACACTCATCTCCGCAGCATAAATTGACATGCTGAGGCTCGGGAAGCCACGCCACCAGTCAGTTTATGCTGCGGAGAAAAGAAGCACAGTGGGCATGGGATCTCCAAAAATCCTTCCACTGTGCTTCTACTGCACAATGCAGCGTTATGGACGCAGGGAAAACACTCAGTGCCCAAACCACTGCAAAACCTGATTGTGGGCACACAGCCTAAAAAGCGTCAATGGATGAATGGATGTCAAATATATATAACGTCCCACCCCCGCCTGCATATTCTAAGCTGGCACCTTTAGTACCTTTCATGTGACACTAAAGGGTGCCTAGCTTAGTATTTATCCAAAAAAAAACAATGAAAAAAATGGCGTGGGGTCCCCCATACCTCCCAACCGTCCCGGATTCTGCGGGACTGCCACGAATTATCAGGGCTGTCCCGCACTCCCGCAGCTCACAGCTGATGTCCCGGCTCCTCCCCTCAGTGGAGTGAATAAATTAAATTATTATCGGCTCTGGATTTTCGGGGCGGCCGGGACTTGAACTCATGGAGCTGTGAGTTCATTGTTTCAAAGGCAGCAGCTTTACCACTGAGCTACTGCCTGTATTGAAAGCATTAGGAAGATTTTGTTATCTTGACCTCTATACTGCAGACACCAGAAGCAGGTTATTCAGCTGCAAAGATGGATGGAGGGATGGATGAATGGAGGGATAGAGGGATGGATGGATGGATGATAGAGGGATGAATGGAGGGATAAATGGAGGGATAGAGGGATGAATGGAGGGATGAATGGAGGGATGAATGGAGGGATGAATGGAGGGATGAATGGAGGGATGAATGGAGAGATAGAGGGAGGGATGGATGGATGATAGAGGGATGCCTGCAAACCACAGCTGGCAGCTTCATCTTGTCTGGTGATCAATTTGGAGGGCTCCCCAGGCTTTTTTTTTTATTTATAAATAAAGAATTAAAAAAAAAATAACATGGGGTCCCCCCAAATTAGATCACCAGCCAAGGTGAAGCTGACAGCTGGGGTCTGGTATTCTCAGGGTGGGAAGAGCCATGGTTATTGGACTTTTCCCAGCCTAAAAATAGCAGGCCACAGCCGCCCCAGAAGTGGCGCATCCATTAGATGCGCCAATCCTGGCGCTTCGCCCCAACTCATCCCGCGCCCTGGTGCGTTGGCAAACGGGGTAATAAATGGGGTTGATACCAGATGTGTAATGTCACCTGGCATCAAGCCCAGCAATTAGTGATGTCACGGCGTCTATCAGATACCAGACATAACTAATTGAGAGTAAACAAAAGCAAAAAAAATGGCAAAAACATTTTTATTAGAAAAAACACTCCCCAAATCATTCCCTTGTTCACCAATTTAATCAAAAAATTTGAAAAAAATGGGTCCGCAGAAATCCATTTGGACGTCCCACGTCGGCACTGGACCTTCTAGAATATGGGGGCACGTTCAGGGAACGTATCCCCCATTTTCTAGGAGGGCAGACCCTCCATTTGAGGAGAGTGGGTGCCAAAAATCTGCACCCACTCTCCCCGGGTCACAGCTGCAGAGTGCCGAGCAGCCAGCACAGCTCTCTGAACACAGTGCTGGCTGTCAGCTGCTCTGCTCATGTGACCGCACTGACCGGCGTCTGCTGTGAAGGAGGAGGGGGCCGCGGGGGATCAGCGCTGCGACCGGACAGGTAAGGAGGAATACCGGGGGAAATAGGGGGTGACCTGGCAGGGCCTGGGGGGCATTTTTCTGTCGCATGTCTCAAGGCACATGCGACAGAAACAGAGGAGCAGGGCGGCCTGTGCGCTACTGTGCGCGCGGCCATGTTGGATTTTCGGGAGGGGGGTCGGGGCGGGCACTTTGGCGACACCGGGGGCTTTCCAGGACTTTGCCAGGAAGTGAGGTCAACAGGAAACCTCTTGACCTCACTTCCAGGTAAAATGCCTGCGTTCTGTATGCCGACAAAGCCCGCGGACCGCAACAAAAAAGCAGCTCACTGCGGTGTAGCTGCGTTCTGACCCGCATCATTGATTCAATGGGGGAGAGAACGCAGCCACACCGCACAAAAGAAGTGACATGCTGCTTTTCTTTCCGCACCGATTTTTGGCATCCAAAACACTGCGTTTAGAAACGCAGTGTGTGCACTGATTTTTCGGCTTTCTCATACACTTTGCTGGAAAAGCTGAACGCATGCAATTTGCCACTGAAACGCTGCGGTTCTAAACGCAGTGTTTCCGCGGTAAAAAACGCAACGTGTGCACACAGCCTAACAGTGAGCCACAGACTGTACTGCTACATATAAGAGGATTTTCTCTGCCTAAAATGCACAATATTGTTTTCTTTTATAAAATCTAACTACAGATATATACCCAAAGAAGGTGAAAGTGATAATTATGAAACTACAGGAGAATGATCTACATAGCTGACAGTTGTCTTACTAATACCTTAAGTTCTGATCCATAATTTCAGCAGGGGATGTACCCCTTGTACATTCAGACCTTATCTGACTATACTTAGTCTCCATAGATGTAATTTTCAGGCAATGTTTGGAATTAAACTCAGAATAGTATTGAAGGCCGAAACACTAACAGTGAGCCACGGAATGCACAGCTACATACAAGAGAATTTTCTCTGCCTAAAAAGCACAATATTGGTTTCTTTTATAAAAGTTATGCGCTGATATCTACAGACATATACCTAAAGAAGGTAAAAATGATAATTATGAAACTGCAGGAGAAGGATCTACATAGTTGGCAATTGTCTCACTAATACCTTAAGTTTCGATCCATAAGTTCAACGGGGCACGTATCCCTTGAACAGCGGCACAAGGTCCTTATCTGACTGTACTCAGGCTCCATAGATATAATTTTCATGTCTGGAATTAAACTCAGGATGTGCTTTATTGAAGGCAGAAACACTAACAGTGAACCACAGACTGTACTGCAACATATATGAGGATTTTCTCTGCCTAAAAAGCATAATATTGATTTCTTTTATAAAATCTATCTATAGATTTATACCTAAAGAAGGTGAAAGTGATAATTATGAAACTGCAAGAGAAGGATCTACATGGCTGGCAGTGGTCTTACTAATTCCTTAACTTCTGATCGATAAGCTCAGCTGAGGACGTACCCCCTGAACAGCGGCACGGGGACCTTATCTGACTGTACTCAGTCTCCATAGATTTAATATTCATGTCTGGAATTAAACTCAGGATGTGTAGTATTGAAGGCAGAAACACTAACAGTGAGCCACAGACTGTACTGCTACATATAAGAGGATTTTCTCTGCCTAAAAAGCACAATATTGTATTCTTTTATAAAAATTATGTGCTGATATCTACAGATATATACATAAAGAAGGTGAAAGTTGAAAGAAAGGCAAAAAAAATTACAATAAACACATTTTTGTAATACACTTTTTTATGAATAACATAGTCATATTTGGTTTCCCTATAAATAAAGGATAAAGTTTTGATACATGAAGCCCCGTGTCTTGGAGTATAACTGCGCACAACAGTGTAAAGACGCTACCTTGAATTCATAGGACTCTTCAATAATAATCTCCAACTTAGAATGCTCCCCAAGTATTGGCTTTCCCATCTCTGCAATCCTCCGAGCCTCCTCCTCTTCTGCAGTCAGTTTCTTGTCTTCCTCCTCTGGATACAGAGAGAAAATGTCTTAGTAACCATCACAAGCTCAAGTGCAAGATAGCATAAGACATTACATATGCTATAGTACGCACGTAACCGAAAATAGACAAGCTGACATTACTGCAGGCAAATAATGTCCTTAAAGGGGTTGTTTAGTTTAAAACACATTTTTTGACTGCCCTTTGTTAAAGAATCCTGCGTTCATAAAGGGAGCGGGGTCTATCCATCAGCTATCAAAGTGGATCTGTCACCAGATTGTAGCATACAAATTGCATATATTATGAAGTGGATCTCTTAGACCTGATGAAGCTGGTGTACTTACTTTGAAAACCCACGTGAGAATGATTATATATTCCTTTATGAAAATGTATCTCATTTTCTGCCCACCTAGTCTGATTAACAGCATCCTCAGTGTCCCTCCTTCTGTGCTGCTGCTGCTGAGATCTCACGCTGCTCAGCGCAGGCTGTAGGCACAGACTAAATACATATGGACTCATGAGCTCTCTCACTTACTGTATATATTCCTTTATGAAAACTGATCTCATTTTTTGCCCACCTCACCTGGTTAACAGCATCCTCCGTGTCCCTCCTCTGTGCTGTTGCTGAGATCTCACGCAGCTCAGCGCAGGCTGTAGCTGTCAGTCAGGCTGAGTGGGTGCAGACTGAATACATATGGACTCATGAGCTCTCTCACTTACTATATATACTCCTTTATGAAAATTGATCTAATTTTTTGCCCACCTCACCTGGTTAACAGCATCCTCCGTGTCCCTCCTCTGTGCTGTTGCTGAGATCTCACGCTGCTCAGCGCAGGCTGTAGCTGTCAGGATGAGGGGGCACAGACTGAATACATATGGACTCATGAGTTCTCTCACTGTATAGCTGGACTCTTAAAATGCTTGTCTTCATGTATGGATTATATAGTCATTCTGGCATGGATGGCCAAAGTAACTACACCAGCCTCATCAGGTCTAAGATATCTCTTTTGTGTTATGAAATCTGCTGACAGATTTGCTTTAAAGTGACTATAAACATAAGCCCATAAGCCCAAATTCTACCAAATTTATATGGGACCACCCACCTATTTTATGTGTATGGGTGTTTGCTGACTCTTCCTTTTCTCAATGGGAAAAAAAACCATTATTGGATTTTAACCTGCCAGATCCTTTATTCTTACAAGGAGTCATTTCTACCAAAAGGGGTCTCTGTGAGTCTTCTCCTCTCTTCTAATTGAGGACACATGTATGCTCAAATAAATCGAGCATGCATGTGGTCAACTACGGCAGTCATTTTTTTCTGCAGTGGCCACTAGAGGGGAAATGTGGTATTACACAGCAATCATTTAAATGCCTGGAGCCGGCAAAACCGGAGTCACCTGGACAGATCGGCCATTTGTTAAGGTTCTTGTCCTATCCTGCATCTGATATTCAGACACACACAAATTCCTAATTATCAGATGTCAGATGGTTGGAATTTTTTTTTTTTTGGTGGGGGGAAGGATGTCACACACAATGAGTACAGAAACACAGTAAAGGAAAAGATCTTACCCTCAGTAAGTAACAGAGCTGGAGAGAAAGAAGAAAGCGAGAAGACAGGAATGAAGAATCAAATCTTAAGAGACCATAAATCCCCCCGCCGCCCCTCACATGCACCCCCCATACAGTACCCCGCCCTGTAATAGCAGTCTGTATGTTTGCGCTATACACTGCATATGTTTATGGTGTATTTTTATTACCTTTTTACCTTTTCACTCACTATTTAAAGCAAATAGACACTTATTATCCTTGGTCTTGACATTATTTACATTGAAAAGGAGCTAAATTTGCTGGTTTGTGTAGCAAAAAATCAACATGGACCTAATTATCTGTATTACTGTTCATCATTACACTTTTATAATCAGTTTATAATATATAAATATAGGGACATCTATTTTTTGGGGTGGCTAAATTATATAATTAAAACTTCCTTCAACCACCACTAGAGGGAATTAATTGCATATGGATGTATACAGCCAGACCTGTATAATTCTGTATGGACTGTGCTCACCCTAGTGGCAGGTTTAATAGTGATGACAAACAGTGGCTAAATGATAAAATTAAAACTACCTTCCACCACCACTAGGGGGAGCTAATTGTATATGGATATCTACAGCTAGCCCTGTATAATTCTGTATGGTCTGTGCTTCCCCTAGTTGCAGGTTTAACAGTGACTCCAAAGAGTAGCTAAATGATATAATTAAAACTACCTTCAACCACCACTAGAAGGAGCTGATTGTATATAGATATATTGACAGACCTGTATAATTCCTGTATAGTCTGTGCTCCCCCTAGTGGCAGATTTAACAGTGACGACAAACAGTGGCTCAATGACATAATTAAAACTACCTTCAACCACCACTAGAGGGAGCTGATTGTATATAGATATATATAGACAGACCTGTATAATTCCTGTATAGTCTGCACTCCCCCTAGTGGCAGGTTTAACAGTGACTCCAAAGAGTAGCTAAATGATATAATTAAAACTACCTTCAACCACCACTAGAGGGAGCTAATTATATATGGATATATATATATATATATATATATATATATATATATACAGACCTGTATAATTCCTGTATAGTCTGTGCTCCCCCTAGTGGCAGGTTTAACAGTGATGACAAACAGTGGCTAAATGATATAATTAAAACTATATGCAACCGCCACTAGGGGGAGCTAATTGTATATGGATGTATACAGCCAGACCTGTAGAATTCTGTATGGACTGTGCTCCCCCTAGTGGCAGGTTTAACAGTGACGACAAACAGTGTCCCTTAACACCACAGTCTCTATTGTTGCTGTTTCTCCTGATTCTGTAGACATCAATCCACAAGCAGGCAAGATGCTGCTGATGGATCTCATTATGTAAGGGTCCTAATATTTGTAGGATCAGCAGTTATCTGCTGCGGCGGTGGCAGGATGTTAATTGTGACCGCAGCAGATGACTCAAAGACTATCATGGCACACATTAAGGACACACAATAAGAATGAGATCTGTCAACAGCAGCTTGGTGACACTTTCCAAGTAGCATCAATATATTATATTCTGAAAACAACACACAGAGAAAAAGCAATCAGATCAATAAATGAAAACATTAAAAGTTGCCCCGAACCTCTTACCACTAGGGGGCAATGTTGAGACAGCTCAATGCCTATGTTATATCAGTGTGTTGTATTATTATACGGGTTATTATTTGTACAGTATGGCGGTCAGAAATGATTTATACTGTACAATTGTGCTTTAATATTTATTGTGTAGCTTGTGAAGTAAAGATTTCAATTTTTGTAATGTCATGCTCCATTTTTTTACTTTCTTGAAAATACTATTTATAGAAAAATCACCTCCAACATATTTTATCTTTTTACTATAGAAACAATTTATACAAGATACAGTATAACACAATATAACGTAAGAGTTTCGTGGGTACGTGTAAAGAAGATCTGTCATCAGATCAAAAATACTCTTATTTTACTTCCACTGCTTCCCTGGATATTCTGTTTCCTTTTTGTGTTGTTTTTTGTTTGTTTTTTCTAAATCTGCCTTGTGGTTCAAGTGATAGGGGCCTTTTTAATTAATGCTAATTTTTGTGGTATTCACCAAAGGTAATAAGTCAGAGCAGCCTAAAGACACGCCCCCGAGGATCCTCTGAGTCACGTCCTCTTGATAAACACCAGAAAAATGTGCATTAAAGAGCACCAACCACCAGGATTTTCATATATAAACTAAAGCCAGTGCTATGCTGGCGCTATCATGCTGATTCTATACATACTTTTAGTTGTGAGATCGGATGTATACTTTCTGAAATACAGGCAAGTAAAGTTTGTGAAATGCACTGTTACCTGGTTGATAGCAGCTACAGAATATCTAATAGGTAGGTTAGGTTTTGGTAGTTATTTCCACCCCTGTCCTTCCTCCCCCTGTCCTTCCTCCCCCTGTATTAACAGGGTGAGGAAGAACAGGCAGGCAGACAGAGGCGGGAATAACTAGCAAACCCCCACCCACCTATATCCTGCAGCTGCTATCAATCAAGTAACAGTGCATTTCACAAACTTTACTTGCCTATATCTCAGAAAGTATACATCCGATCTCACAACTAAAGGTATGTATAGAATCAGCATGATAGCACCAGTATAGCACTGGCTTTAATTTATATATGAAAATCCTGGTGGTTGGTCCTCTCAAATGCAAATTTTTCTGGTGTTTATCAAGAGGGCGTGGCTGAGAGGATCCTCAGGGGTATGGCTCAGAGGATCCTCGGGGGCGTGTCTTTAGGACTCATAAGGCAGATCTTTTTAAACTGGATACCCGGAGGAGCCTTGGGAATAAAATAATAGTAAACAATGGCCATTTTTGACCTGCTAAACGGTCCTGTTTTAAGGAAAATTTTAGTAAAAAATATATTTTTTCCTGGTAGGAAACCTTTGAATATCAATATAGCATGTAGGGTATGTGGAGGAGGGGGGGCATGACTTAGACATTCGCTCTATGGTATTGAGTCCATGTGTTGCGTTCTGCGCTCTTGGGCCCTGCTCTTGATATAATACTGTTTATCAGTTTTTCAATTAATTATAACCCAAGGAAACATGTCACACAATCAAGCCTTGGAAAATATTCACAAACAATTTCTACATCTGCTGGCCAGTTGGTCGAGAATCAGGTCACGTAGTGGGGAGATAATGAGCGCTTCCTTCTATCAGGAGTGGCAGACTGTAGGAAGCGCTCATTATCTCCCCCCTACACGGCTTGTTGTTACGCTGTGCGATGACCCGATCCTTCCTTTTTCTGATAATTGTAATTTCAGATTTGTCCCAGTAAAACAATGGTCTTATCATACGATAACGAGCCTCCGTGTACAGACAGAGACTTCTACTGCTCACGCTCCATGGTGGATGATTAACATTGCACCATGTGTGTCCTCATAGCACATAAAGCCAAAGACGGGAGACATCATAGAGCCTGGCTGTATGTGGATCCTGGGAGTTGTAGTCCTACAACAGCTGGAGATAGACACATCAGATACCACTGATCTATGGAATTGGTCTCTTTTTGGGATGACGTCGCCCCAAATTTACAGCTGATAAAGAAAATAATCAATATAGTTATCCTTACCTATAAATTGTCAATGTTACCAGTGTTGTGTTCCTGTAAGTGCCTTGAAAAAGTATTCACACCTCGTGAACTTTTCCACATTTTTTCACGTTACACCCACAAACTTAAAGGATTTTATGTGATTTATCAAAGATTATTTTAATATTTAAAAAATATAAATCTGAAAATTGTGACGTGCATTTGTATTCAGCCTCCGGTATCCTGACGCCCCTAAATAAAATCTTGAGGGAGCAATTGCCTTCAGAAATCACCTGATTAGTAAATTGAGTCCTTCTGTGTGTTATTTATTCTCAGTATAACTACAGCTGTTCTGTGGAGGCCTCAGAGGTTTCTTTAAGAACATTAGGGATCAAAGAGCATCATGAAAACTAAGGAACACACCGGACAGGTCAGGGATAAGGTTGTGGAGAGGAGTAAAGTAGGGTTAGGTTATAGAAAAATAGGCCAAGTTCTGAACATCTCAGAGAACTGTTCAATCTATCATTCAAAAATGGAAGAAGTATGGCACAACTGTCAACCTACCACGAAATCGCCGTCACCTAAACTGATATCCCAAGCAAGAAGAGGACTAATTAGAGGAGCAGCCAAGAGGACCATGGTGAATGGATGAGCTGCACAGATTCATAGCTCAGTGGGAAAAGTCTGTCCACAGGACAACTATTGGTCATATACTCCACAAATATGGCCTTTATGGGAGAGGGGCAAGAAGAAGGACATTTTTGAAAGCAAGAGATAAGAAGTCCCAAATACAGTTTGCAAAAACCTATGTAGGAGACACAGCGAGCATGTGGAAGAAGGTTCTCTAGTCACATGAGACCAAAGAAGAACTTTTGGGCTAAATGAAAAAGGTTATGTGTGGCGGAATCTAAAGGCCGCGTCTCACTAAGCAACTTCGCTAGCAACATCGCTGCTGAGGCACGACTTGCTAGCGATGTCGCTGTGTGTGACATCCAGCAACAACCTGGCCCCTGCTGTGAGGTCGTTGGTTGCTGCTGAATGTCCTGGGCCATTTTTTAGTTGTTGCTGTCCCGCTGTGAAGCACAGATCGCTGTGTGTGACAGCGAGACAGCAACAACTAAATGTGCAGGCAGCAGGAGCCGGCTTCTGCGGAGGCTGGTAACCAATGTAAACATCGGGTAACCAAGAAGCCCTTTCCTTGGTTACCCGATATTTACCTTCGTTACCAGCGTCCGACGCTCTCACTGTCAGTGCCGGCTCCCTGCACACATAGCCAGACTACACATCGGATAATTAACCCAATGTGTACTCTGGCTAGGAGTGCAGGGAGCCAGCGCTAAGCGGAGTGCGCTGGTAACCAAGGTAAATATTGGGTTGGTTACCCGATATTTACCTTAGTTACCAAGCGCAGCATCGCTTCCACGCGTCGCTGCTGACTGGGGGCTGGTCACTGGTTGCTGGTGAGATCTACCTGTTTGACAGCTCACCAGCAACCCGTGTAGCGATGCTCCAGCGATCCCTGCCAGGTCAGGTTGCTGGTGGGATCACTGGAGCGTCGCTTAGTGTGATGGTACCTTTACACTGCACATCACTCAGAAATCACCATCCCCACTGTCACACATGGTGGCAGCATCCTGCTGTGTGGAGGCTTTTCTTCAGAAGGGGCTGGGAAGCTGGTCAGCATAGATGGGAAACGGGAGGAAGCTAAATGCAGGACAATCCTGGAGGAAAACTTGTTAGAAGCTGGACAAAACTTGTGACTGGGGCATAGATTCACCTTCCGGTAGGACAATGACCCTAAACATCCGGCCAGAGCTACAGTGGATGGTTTTTAGATCAAAGCATATTCCTGTGTGTGAGCGGCCCAGTCACAGTCCAGCTCTAAATCTCATTACAATGGCAATTACTGACAATCCAGCATCAGTTGAATTCCAACCAGAGTCCACCTCATTCTACTTAATGTGCTTCTGATTAGGTGATCACCTGTACCAAATCTTATTTAATGAGGGAAAGTATATAAAAAACTGCTGTGGTCTTCACAATTCTCTTGCAATAGGAGGAGCTGGATGGCCAAACAAGTCATAGTAATAGCCCAAAAGTAATAGGAATGAAAAATTAACTTTTAACCATGCCAAAGGAAAGGTGAGAATAAAGTGTGGGGGGGGGGGGGGTTATCTCTTACCCTTCCCTCAAAAAATTACATCAAAAAGGCAAATTCATTTATCTCTTCTGCATAGGTTTAACAATCTGTAGGTTTAAAATTCTACTTTGATTAATTCTTAATATATCTGTTTTTCTGAAACAGAAAAATCCTTATGTTTGGTATAAAAACTAAACTCCCCCCCACCCCCACCAAAAATGAACAAATTCCTGAACTGCATTTTTTTCCCCCATGCTTGGAATTTTAGCCCAATTTTTAGTAAAATGAATAGTGTCATTCAATACCTCATCCCACAGAAAAGCAAGCCTTCGTTTGTCTATAGGCCACTTTACACGCAACGAGATGTCGTTGGGGTCACGGAATTTGTGACGCACATCCGGCCTCGTTAGCTACGTCGTTGCGTGTGAAATGTAGGAACGACCGTTAACGATCAAAAATACTCACCATATCATTGATCGTTGACACGTCGTTCTAATCTCAAATATCGTTGCTGCTGCAGGACGCAGGTTGTTCGTCGTTTCTGCGGCAGCACACATCGCTACGTGTGACACCGCAGGAACGAGGAACAACATCGTACCTGCGGCCGCCGGCAATGAGGAAGGAAGGAGGTGGGCGAGATGTTACGGCCACTCATCTCCGCCCCTTCGCTTCTATTGGGCAGTCGCTTAGTGACACCGCTGCGACGCCGCACGAACCTCCCCCTTAGAAAGGAGGCGGTTCGCCGGCCACAGCGACGTCACTAGGCAGGTAAGTAGTGTGACAGGTGTGACAGGTGTTAGCGATGTTGTGCGCCACGGGCAGTGATTTGCCCGTGACGCACAACCGACGGGGGCGGGTGCTTTCACCAGCGACATCACTAGCGATGTCGCTGTATGTAAAGTGGCCTTATGTCAATGGAAAACTAAAAAAGGGCTCCGTCACACGAAGTTTTGCTCAGCATCCGATGTTGTTTACGCTACAGATTCTGACAGTCACACTATGGTTTCTCTAGTGTTTCTGAGTTACACAGGCAAGCTCGGGCGTCGGCAAGCTGTATGCTCATTAATCATCAGGCTAGCAAGAATTAAACTTAGCTAACCTGCTGGTCACTTATGGGATCACATGTTGTTGGAAACCTATTACGGTTACTCCCTGCCTTTTTAAGACGGTAGATTCTGTTTTCCCACACCAACTATAGCTTTGCTGTGTTGGTTGAGTGCTGCTGTGCCTCAGTCTTTCTGGTGATTATATTGCATGGTGGTTGGAATTGTTGTGGAATCCTTTCGTCATCTTGTTGTTCCTTTCCTGCTCTTATTTCCCTAATGTGCCCTTATTATCTTATACCTCTGTGTGTGCTGTGAGATAGAGTTTTGGTTTCCCCTGTTTATCTATCTTTGGTGTTTTTCCACTGGGTTTGGGGTATAAGAACAGGGCTAGTCAGGAGTAGGGTCAGGTTGGCGCCTCAGACATCCTCACCATCAGAGGTAACTCTGAGATAAGGTACAGCTGGAGCCCTCCCTAGTCTGAGGGCCAGTGTAGGATGCCCGATCCCTTCTCTCTCTATTCACCATGACAGGCTCTTGGAAGAAGGGGAGGAAAAAAATAAAAGCGCAAAAACAGAAAATCGCTTAGATGTTAAGGCATAAATTAGAATGTCGGAATTAGTGATGTCTTCAGTGTCGAAAAGTGGTGGCATGTTCTCAGAGAACAGCCACATTCAGGGCTCAAAATAACATAAGACATCAGGTTATTGGGATGCATAACACAAGCCCCAGTGCCGGAAAGCCAAGACTCGTACCCTCAATCCACTACATCCATCTAGACATTTCTGCCATATTGCCTGTTGCTTAGCAACTGTTTCAATACCCGTTGCCAGCGTTACTGTGTCTACTGTTCTACAAGGTAACGCTATTTGGAGACGATTTACCACAGCACACGATTCTCCTAGGCAACCGAGGAAACTTGTTGCTAGGCAAAAGTGTAATCATCTTCAGGTTGCTTAGCAACACAGTAACCAAGGAAATCAATGCCTGCCTCGTCTCCACTGGAGATGATGTGAGCCGTATAAACCATTAGCGAATGCTGCCATAGATTTCCTAATTGGGAGACTATTTTTAGGTGGCTGTGATTAACCTCTTCAATGCCAGGGAAAAGAGCAGCTCTTCGATTGGACATTTTTTTTTTTTTCGGATTCTATTTCAGCTTTTTAGTGTGTGAATGGTGTTTTAATGGTTGTGGGGTCCAGACAGGGAACTGACAGAGGATAATGCCGAGATACCTGAAATGCCCCGTTTCATCCATCGAGGTTCTTCCAGGACCACAAAGAAGTTTTCTTGTTTCTCGTATTCTTCATCGTCAACAATCTTGACTTGTAGAGTTTTACTGAGGAGAGAAAATGGGAGAAAAGATAATTTTTGTAGAGTCCCATCTCAGAGACATACAATAAGGACCAAAGTGAACTACGACTGCCATAGAGCCGTAATGGAGATGCTGTAATGCTGCTATATCACTACCATGGTATATAATAAAATAAAGGAAAACGGGTTTTAGCCGCGCTAAAAACCACTGATGCAGGATTAATGAAGAAGTTTCTTTTTATTTCAGCATTCCAACGCGTTTCAGAGACAAGGACCGTCTCCTTCCTCAGGGAAAAAAGAAATCATTGATGATATCTTTTTACCCTGAGGAAGGAGACGGTCCTTGTCTCTGAAACGCGTTGGAATGCTGAAATAAAAAGAAACTTCTTCATTAATCCTGCATCAGTGGTTTTTAGCGCGGCTAAAACCCGTTTTCCTTTATCTTATTATATACCATTTTTCCACTATTTACGGGGCCGCTGCTTAAACCACGCTGACACTCACATGCGATTCAAGGAGTTGTGACTGGCACAACCCTATCAGGTGAGTGTACTTATTCCCTTCTTATCATTTCACGTTATATCGGGTAAGACCCTATTGCGCCTTTTGTCTCCCCACCTCTAGCACCTGCATATCACTACCATGGGAGGGGGAGGTTCAGCCATCTTTAGGGCAGGGCCGTCACCAGGTCTATGCGGGCCCATAGGCTACAAATTCCCAGCGGACAGCTCTTCGCTTTCCATTTTTCTTACTCATCTGACAAGAACTTTAACTTTTTTACTTTTTGCCCAATAGAGTTGTATCAGGCTTGATGTTTTATTTGTTTGTTTTTTATTGTGTTTTGCTTTATCAGCTCTAGTTTTTATCATTAAAATTTTGGAATTCAAATAACTTTCTGATATCATTTTATAAAGTTTTCTGATAAGCAAAAAGAAGAGATTTTGCCATTTTTTTTGTATTCTACCTTTCAACTTAATGATGATATTTTGTTTTTGGACAGTTGTGCATGTGGCAATATTAAATATACTATGATTAATTTTATTAATTTCAATTTTATTTACCTTCTGTGAAAATAGAGGGTAAATGAACTTTTGTATATGTGTAGAATTGCAAAATATAGCCGAAAATGTTGGCACTAGTGATGAGCGGGCACTACCATGCTCGGGTGTTCGGTACTCGTAACTAGCGATGAGCGGGCACTACCATGCTCTGGTGTTTGATACTCGTAACTAGTGATGAGCGGGCACTACCATGCTCAGGTGCTCAGTACTCGTAACTAGTGATGAGCGGGCACTACCATGCTCAGGTGCTCAGTACTCGTAACTAGTGATGAGCGGGCACTACCATGCTCAGGTGCTCAGTACTCGTAACTAGTGATGAGCGGCCACTACCATGCTCGGGTGCTCAGTACTCATAACTAGTGATGAGCGGGCACTACCATGCTCGGCTGCTCTGTACTTGTAACTAGTAATGAGCAAGCACTACCATGCTCAGGTGCTCAGTACTCGTAACTAGTGATGAGCGGGCACTACCATGCTCGGGTGCTCAGTACTCGTAACTAGTGATGAGCGGGCACTACCATGCTCGGGTACGCTGTACTCGTAACTAGTGATGAGCGGACACTACCATGCTCGGGTGCTCAGTACTCGTAACTAGAGATGAGCGGGCACTACCATGCTCGGGTGCTCAGTACTTGTAACTAGTGATGAGCGAGCACTACCATGCTCGGGTGCTCAGTACTGGTAACTAGTGATGAGTGGGCACTACCATGCTCGGGTGCTTGGTACTCATAACTAGTGATGTGTGGTCACTAACATGCTTGGGTGCTCAGTACTCATTAACTAGTGATGAGCATTGTGTGTCTATGTGTGCCATACGAAGCATGGAGAACAGAAAGAGGAGAAGAGAACTGTCTGATGACCTGAGAACCAAAATTGTTAAAGAATATCAACAAAATCATGGTTACAAGTCCATCTCCAGAGATCTTGATGTTCCTTTGTCCTCAGCATGCAACATAATTAAGAAGTTTACAAACAATGGCAGTGTAGCTAATCTCCCTGGATGTGGATGGCAGAGAAAAATTGATCAAAGTTGCAACACAGAATAGTGCAGATGGTGGATAAGCAGCCCCGAACAAAGTCCAAAGAAATTCCAGCTGTTCTGCAGACTCAGGGGCATCAGTGTCAGCGCAAACTATCCTTCCACATTTGAATAAAATGAACCACTATAGAGGAGACCCAGGAGGACCCCACTGCTGACAGAGAGACATAAAAAAGCTAGACTGCAGTTTGCCAAAATCCTTCTGGGAAAGAGTTTTGTACACAGATGAGACCAAGATAAAACTTTTTGATAAAGCACATCATTCTACTATTTACTGAAAATGAAATTAGGCCTAAAAAGAAAAGAACACAGGACCTACAGTCACATATGGTGGAGTCTTAAAGATATTTTGGAGTTGTTTTGCAGTCACTGGCATATGCTGTTGCTAGCTTTGTGTATACAAAAAAATGGGCATCCTTCTCCCTGTATCCTGTCTACATGTCCTAATGGAGAGCTGCTCCTACTTTTGTGGACCAAGCCCATCCACCATTTACATGGATGACCACTAATTTCATTGGCTGCCATTTAATGCCCGGTTAAAAGTACCTCCTCTAGCGATATTTGGTAATCACAGGGGTTTTTTTTTTAAACCAGATTCCCCACGATCCAGTGATTTTGAGATTTTCCTCGAAATGGTGTAATTTATGTTCCTTGGAAAGCTAAAGAACAACCAATATGGCCGATGTTAGTCGTGAGGCAAATCTGGCTATTTATAAGCTGTAAGAGAGAATTGGGTATGTCGATTTACTATACAGAAACCCTCGTTCTCTTCCCTTTCAGTATTTACGGGGATCTGTCCCCCAAACACATCCCTAATCTATGCACAAGAGGGGCAGCCATCTTGTATAGATTATTTATGAGAAGGCAACTTATCAAAGCAGCAGGAACCTCTCACTCATGAATATTCATCATAATGATTTCCGATTCTGTTTGCTGAAGAATGGGTAGTCTAAATCGCCATAAATATTTTACTAGCCCCCAAAAATGGCTGCCTAAGCTGGTTAACCCACACTCTGCCTTCTTTCCCTAAGGTCTTGTCACGATTCTTCTGTGCAGAGCATTTTGCCTTATGAGATGCTCTGCTGCGCTTTCCTTAGGCGGGCTTTACACGTTGCGACATCACTAGCATCGGCTAGCGATGTCCAGCGCGATAGCACTCGCCCCCGTCAGTGGCACGATATGTGGTGATTGCTGCCGTAGCGAACATTATCGCTACGGAAGCTTCACACGCACATACCTTGTCAGCGACGTCGCTGTGACCGCCGAACAATCCCTCCTTCAAGGGGGAGGTGCGTTCGGTGTCACCGCAACATCACCGCAACGTCACTAAGCGGCCGGCCAATAGAAGCAGAGGGGAGGAGATGAGCGGGACATAACATCCCGCCCACTTTCTCCCTTCCGCATTACCTGTGGACGCAGGTAAGGAGATGTTTGTCGTTCCTGCGGCTTCACACACAGCGATGTGTGCTGCCGCAGGAACGATGAACAACATCGTACTTGCAGCTGGAGAGACATTATGAAAATGAACGACGTGACACAGATCAGCGATTTTTGACTGTTTTGCGCTCGTTCATCGTCACTCCTAGGATTTACACATTGCAATGTTGCTACCGGCGCCGGATGTGCATCACAATAACCGTGACCCCGACGATATAGCGGTAGCGATGTCGCAACGTGTAAAGCCCACCTTAGTTACAACTGTGTTCCCTTTCTGGTCGGGGTCCCTCCAATCCAGTGTATGGAATATGGAACGGGCTGTGGGTGTTTACTGCACTCTCCGCAAACCCTGGAATCCCCTGTGGCTGTCTAGAGCCCGGGCTGAGCTGCCTGCTCCAAGCCACGGGTCTTGTGGTGCTCCCAGAAGTGTAAGGTGATGCCTAGACCGAGGTCCTGACTGTGCTCCTCACCCCAAGCTGTGCCCGGGAGTAACTGCTCAAGTGTGAAGATGCTCCTAACGTTCCCCCAAGTGGTGCCCGCCCCCCAGGTGGTTGTGTGCCGCCCCAGTGTCAGCAGCCGGGCTGCTTGGATCCGGATCCGCGGTGGCTCAAGGGGCGTCCAGACCCAGGGGTCGTGCGGCCACTCAAATGAAGGGGGTATTTACAGGGGATTGTATATTTAGAGTTCGTGACGCCACCCGTGGTGTGTGGTAATATGGAGTACCACCGCTGCAGTTGGGAGTACCCGGGGGCGATGGAGCGGGGCAACTAGGTGTGGAAACCCTCCACGGGTAGGGAGATGCCCGGGACTCGGTGATGGTGGTTGGGGGTGCCGTTGGGTGTGAAGGGGTCACTTGCGTACTCACTCAGTCCATAAAGCTGACACCGACAACTAGATAAACCAAAGTTCTGGACACCGCTGCCGCTGAGGGGAGCTAGTTTGGATGATCTGTGGCCTTCCTCTTGGCACTTAGTTCACTTCTTGGTTGGTCCCGATAGCATAAAACTAGTCTGGTCCCGCTCCCCAGTGTGGCTAGCTGTGGGAGCTTGCTCTCAGGGTTCACGCTTGGGATTTTCTGGACCGTTTTAGTGGAAAGTCCTATCCCCCTCGTTGCGCTAGTATCCCAATTTTGTAGCAGGTGGAGATTGGATCTTGAAGGCTCCGTTCTCGTCGGGTAAATTGTCATGTTGCCTGAAGCTACTCCCTGACCTAGCATACCCCATCGTGCCCTGGTCCCAGCCCGGTGATGGTACAAGCCGTCCTCCTCAACAGTTCCGTGCCCCTTGTCACAATCCCCCGCGACTGGGGATCCAGCTCCTAGGCCCAGGCCACAGTCTGCTACCTAGTTGGTTCCAAGGAGCCCGGCTCCTGACCTCCTTACTTCACTCTCTCCTCACAACAACTCTCTCTTTCTCTGACTCCTGACACTCGTGACCTATTCTTACCAACCCCCCAAGTGGACGACCCTATTCCACTCAGGCCGTCCACTGGTGCGTCTGGTGGGTGTGGTGCAGAGTGTACCTAGGACTTTGATTAGCTGATGTAGGCAATACCATATAGCTGGGGACCCATAACCAAGGAGGAGGTGGATATTGCACAGAAGGGGAGATTGAACAATACCCTGTGATGACCTTATAGTCCAGGGCGTCACAGTTGTCCTAGTGACCGGGAAAGTCCCATGCCTCGTGATGGCCACCCCCCTGTCTACCCTAGGCCAATCCCAGTGGGAAAGCACCTGACTATGTGTGGTTTGTGAATGTTAGAAACCAAGCGATTAACCTCTTCCTTACCCGGGATGAGTACCGCACCTTAAGAGAGGTGCAGTACCCTGTGGCGATCGAAGCCTCAGGGGCGCCACATATTGTCTGGTTTTGAAGTTGTGCTGTTGGCTTGTGTCTCTTGGTTGATCTTGATTTTCTGCCCCTGGACTGTTATTTGACTTCTCTCTGTTGGCTCCCTGTACCTGTCGTGACCTCCTGCCTTCTGACCTCGGACCGTTTCCTGACCACGTCTCTGTTTTCTCTCTAAACCTATTACGTGCTCTCCTGGAGTTCTGACCCTCAGATATTGACCTGACTACGCCTTTGCTTACTCCTTGTGCTCATAAGTGTCCTCCCATTACCAGACCCCGGCTTTCCTGACTACTCTTCTGTCTATACTACCTGTAAGTAGTGACTAGCATCACAGGCGTTTTGCACATTTCCATGACCATTTTTAATGAGCGTGATGATTTGACCATTTTCCATCTGATTTCGTTCTGTGTGTCTATTTTTTTCCATCCGTCTGTCATCCATTTTACCCGCATGCAAATAAATTAGAAGACGTCTTCCCAAGCGTTGTCCATCAGCTTCATGAAAAATGGACAACAATGAGATGACATCCGTGTGCTGTATTATTTCTCACTAACCAAGCCAATTCTGCATAGAAATCAGGACCCTGTCAATGTTAGGGAATATGATATGATCCCCCCAGTTAGTTCCAAAATGGAAAATTGCATGAAATGTGTGGCTGCAGGGGGCTTTGCTTTGATCACTAAGGGGTAAAGTTTTGGGGTTTTTTACCAAAACGTGGGTTGTCCAAGCTTAAAAAAAGGGGGTATCCTCATTCAGTCAATGAGGATGAGCCACATGGGTGGCATTGTTTCTGGACATCCCTTTTAAAGAACATTTGATAAAAATTTGTTTTAATTATCATGAATATAGAAGAAAACTTTATGAGAATTATAAAAATTCATGTCTAGAACGAGACGGGAGGAGAGATGGGAGGGAGGAGACCTAGAAATATACGATATTATCTAGGGAGCTGGCTGATAATGAGTTGTTCTTCCAGCACCCATAGGCAAGGAACAGTGGAGCGAGGGGGTTGTGTAGAGCTGTAGAGTTCGTCAATGAATAATTTAGACCCTAGATTCGTGGAGTGATGTCCCCCGAGGTCACTGGAATGCTCAAAAGCCTTCTGCTCTCCTCCTACAATAGACCCAATACCAGAAAAGGAGGAGGAGGACATGGACATGGTCCTTACTCCCTGACTTTGTCTGTATCAGGTCCCGTCTTACGCCCCATACGGTGTTAAGGATACAGAAAGGGCCGGAGCTGGGAGAAGGTGTGTGCATCGTGTGCATATGCTGCTACGAAAATGTCAAGCGCACGGCACAAGGCGTAATTTATAATTTACAACACGATCTTTCCCACCCACGTTACTACACTCGCTCTGTAATTCTCTGGTGGGAATGGGTTGAATAAAGCAAGCTGCTGACACTTATTTTACACAGAGAAATGTGCACAATTGGCCAAGCATAAAACCAATTTTCAGATCCCCTAGTAGGGCATTTCGAGTTGGAGGGGGGTGTTAGAAAAAGCAACTCAGGAGAACCCAAGAATCTGTAAATTATACATGCAAGGATGCCAGAAATTCCAAGACAGTCCGTAAAAATACATTTTGTTTGCCCTGTCCTTGTTTTTTCTTTCAATAGCACTGATGGGGATATTACCATCGCGGTAAGTCCCAGCAACAAAACAATTGGGAGTGATTCTTTTTGGGAGACCCCAGTTATGTTACCAGTTATGGTTGTAATCTATGGGAGAAATGGTCATTATCAGGTATTCCGATCCATTGCAGCACCCCCATATGGGCCGTTAAGCATTACACAGCACCAATTAAATAGGCTACCTATGTAATCCATGGACAGGCGGGATCCTATATTGCCTCTTCATGGTGAGCGCCTGCACATATGTCAATCACCTTGCAACCTAAAAAAGACTCTGGAATCTTAATTTTAATGTTCAAAAAGGTAGAAATTTATTAATACAAAGGTGCTTGTGCAAATATTATATAAAATTCATTATACATAGGATGAAATTTGGAATATTAGGAGGGATGTATGACCGCACTAAAGGGAGTAGTGCAACTCTGGTGGCAATTACACTGTCTGGACCAATTAGCCTTCAGTAATGTCCTATATACAAATGGACACGTAGAAAATAGGCATATTCTAACAGCATTATCCTATAATATGTATGGGATTAGTCGCCCACATCAGTAGCTTCCATTAACAATTTTCCCCCATAGATAAGTCAATTTACCTGTAGCCATTAGTAAGCAGTAAAGGTCCTATGTAATGCCACCGATTGCACCTGCCCCAACCTCGATGCGCGTTTCACCGCACTGCCGGTTTCATCAGGAGGTACATATTATAGGATAATACATAGGTGGTATGGACTGCTCTTGACCATTGTGGCCACGAGAGGTACCTCCACATGATACAATATAATCAATAGTAATTTAATCAATAGCACGCCATTAGAAAACAAAAGATCTATACATATACTATGCCCCATTTATTGAAGTCCCTATGCCGTTAGAATATGCCTATTTTCTACGTGTCTATGTGTATATAGGACATTACTGAAGGCTAATTGGTCCAGACAGTGTAATTGCCACCAGAGTTGCACTACTCCCTTTAGTGCGGTCATACATCCCTCCTAATATTCCAAATTTCATCCTATGTATAATGAATTTTATATAATATTTGCACGAGCACCTTTGTATTAATAAATTTCTACCTTTTTGAACATTAAAATTAAGATTCCAGAGTCTTTTTTAGGTTGCAATTGAACTATATCAGGAATCTGCCTTTGATAATGAGAGGCCTTGTATAGGTAATGACATATGTCAATCGCCTTGTCTGAGAAGTTCAGGCCTCGTGCAAGAAAATGTAATCTGTCATCATTATTCCCTAATTATTCTTTCCAAGACTAAAATCTAGATAACCTGTTGACAAGTTACTTTAGGCTGATTAACTTTTTTTGATCTATTTGTTTTAGGAAATATATGAATGCGTATATAAAAATATATTGATGAATGGAATTATATTAATGAATTAGTTATTAATCCGTAATAAATAATTATTATGGATCCATAGATAAATAGATACTTTATAGAAAAACTATTCGGATATCTTAACCCTCCGTCACATACAATAGGCCTGACAGGCACATCTCTTTTACTTTCATTTCTCCTTCCTCATTAGATTGTGAGGAAATCCCCTCCCTCCAGGTAGTCTCCTGTCTCTAGCAGCTCTGTGAAACCTCATACCACAGTTGGATTGCAGAGCTTCAGGAGGACAGATATAACTGCGCTAATCTCTCAGGCTCATTGTATGTGAACACGTCACACTCAATAAGGTTGGTATTTTATGTTTTTATTCATCACATGCTCTGCAAGTGTAATTTTTCTGGGGAAACTTCAGGATCGAATTCTGATTGAATATGTGTTTAATAGTACTTAAGGTACCTTAAAATTAAGTTTGTTTCCATACATTTTCTTTGTAGAGTTTTTTGAGTCGAACTGGGGACTATTTGGGGGTAGTTTTGAAATGTTTGTATTTCAGAGTTATTAGTTTTATGTTAAGTAAATGGAGTTTTTTTGCACCTGATTATATGTAGTCTCTTTTATTACATCCCTATGAAGGTCACTGATGACTTTTAGAGCACTGAAATTGCAAACATTAGATATTATAGGTATTTTTCTAGCCTGCGCCTGACAGTCACATTGTATGTGAACTCGTTAGAACCGATATTGTATGTGACGGAGGGTTATCATTAAATTCAGGTTTTTCATTTATTTCCATTGCCCTTGATGTATAGCTTCCCGCACCCCGCCGTGCCGTCTGCCTTTACTAACTTGTGACAGAACGGCCAGTGGTGCAGAGCTCACCGATACCAGTGAAGTCCTGTAATAGGAGTTATCTGGGTAACAAGTCCGTTCATGACATTTCTTCCTCCTAAATCTTCCCCCATCACCTGTGAGTGATATTATTGAGACGTGGAAGAAACCGCATAAACTCAGCTACGAAGTGGAGACCCCGTAATATTACAGAGCTGGGGGATGATTGCTGAGGAGCGGAGGACAGAAAAGTCACCAACGCTCTGCTGACCCCATAACTACAGAGTCCAGCCCTCCTCTGGTAACATCAACACACTGTGCCCACCAGGAACTTCATGGCCAAACAGCTGCAGCCGTACATCACCAAGCACAATGCCAAGCTGTACATCACCAAGCACAATGCCGAACTGTACATCACCAAACACAATGCCGAGACGTACATTACCAAGCACAATGGCGAGCCGTACATCACTAAGCACTATGCCGAGTCATACATCACCAAGCACAATGCCGAGCCGTACATCACCAAGCACAATGCCGAGCCATATATCACCAAGCACAATGCCGAACCGTACATCACTAAGCACAATGCCGAGCCATACATCACCAAGCACAATGCCGAGCCGTACATCACCAAGCACAATGCCGAGCCGTACATCACCAAGCACAATGCCGAGCCATACATCACCAAGCACAATACCGAGGCGTACATCACCAAGCACAATGCCGAGCCGAACATCACCAAGCACAATGCCGAGCCGTACATCACCAAGCACAATGCCGAGCCGTACATCACCATCACAATGCCGAGTGTCGGATGGAGCCATGTAAGGCCGCCACTACTGGGCTTTGGAGGTAACCTGTTCTGTGCAATGACGGATCACACTGCTCTATCTGCTGTCTGATGGGCAAGGCTGGGTTTGGTGAATGCAGGAGAACATTACCCACCTGACTTCCCTTGTGCCCGCTAAAACAGTTTGGTTGACGAGGGACAATACTATGAGGTGTTGGAGAGGGTTTCAGGCTTCTGCCATGGTTCCTTAGTTCCAGTGTAGGGAAATCTCAGTCCTGCAGCACAAGACATTGTGTAGACAATTGTAGCTTGCAGCTTTGTGAGAGCAGTTTGGGGAAAGCCCTTTTCTGTTACCCATGACTGGGGCCAGTACACCAGGTCCAAAAAGACATATCTGGGGGATCTTGTTGTGGAAAAACACGAAGGGCCAGACAGAGCCTGGAGCTCCAACACCAATAATGGAGATTGTGAGTGTGATGCACCTGCGGTAACCAGGTGTCGCAAAAATAAGGTAACAATTAAGGTAACAGCCCAAGTCCAACATAACTGTGCCAGCCACTACACACACTATCACACCAGGACATTTACACTCGCTGTACCCAGCTGGGAGCCTCACTTAGCCAGATGACAGGGCTGGGCACTGTAGATAACAGGCAGTCAACTGGGAAGAAGAGACCAGACCTGGGGGAGGAGAAAGTGACCTGGGGAGTGTGGCTAGAAGACAGGAAGTGGTAGTGAGTTAGGAGGAGACAGTGAAAGAGGAAGGGTGTCAAGATAGACCAGAGACTCTTGAGACACATAGAAAGAAGGACATACACTACAAAGACCTGACTTGTAAGAACAGCCACTCAGAGGAGGAAAGTAGCTGTGGAGTGAGAGAGCAAGCCCCAAGGACAGAGGTGGACATCCAAAGCTCCCAGTACTTTGCACGCAGGGGTACAGATTCCCAGAAAAGACACGGAATTCAAGCCCTCTGTTAACTCTGCCAGGCGGGTGGGTTTCCAGGACACATCTACCACCCTTTAACATCCGAAGCATTAGCAGCAAAGTGGGGACCGGGACACATTCCCTTAAATCGTTTAAGCTGCCTGTGGCAGGACCCAGACACGAGGAGGACCTCCAAGTGCTCCACGCCCGGGAGGACCCACATACACCAGAGTGCACAGGTGGAGAGTGGCAACAGGTTGGCAGGCACAGCCATCAGGATAAGGGCGCACCTGGAATCCAGTACGTCTCAGGGCGTCGAACCAGTGAGTAAACACCATCAAATTGCCCTCTTTGTCTGGACTGCTTCATTGCCGCGCGCCTCCACGTTAACTATTCACCTACCCCTGGGGAAAAGCCCTGCTCACGGAGGGCTCCACTATCCACGCTGCCCCAGCCATCATCCCCAGTAGGAACTTGCAGCGGCAGCCCTATTATCCATGGCCGCAAACTGCAAGTGGCGTAGTCGGACTTTTATTTATTTTTATTTTTCATTTAAAAACTGTTTGACGGTGCCCCCGGGACCCTTCGAGCCCTGGACCGCCCGAATCCGAGCAGCTCGGCTGCCCCGGGGTGCGAAATGAGCATGGCCATAAGAGTCTGACCTCACAAATATTTTTCTGGATGAATTAGAAAAATACCCACATACACCTTCAAAATATTTGTAGAAATCCTTCCCAGTATAGAAAAAGCTGTTTTAGGTGCTAAGGGGTCAAATCCGTATTAAAAACTATGGATGTAGAATGGGATGTTGGAAAAGCTCAAGACTCTGGAGCAGTGGAAACATTTTCTGTGCGGTGATGGAACACACTTCACTATCTGGCACCAGTTGGATGAGTCTGGGTTTCATGAATGCCAGGAGACGGTTACCTGCCTGACTGCATGGGCCCTCTGTACAGTTTGTTGGAAGAGGGATCATGGTGGGCACTATAGGGTGTACCGAAAGTGCCCCAGACTATGTGGTGCCTATCTCCCCTCTGTTTCCTCCCTCTCCTCCCATGCCTGTTAAGTTACTGGTCCTGGTTCCCGGTGGCTTGTGGGGGGGGGGAGGGGATGTCCCTATTGATCCTCCTTCCTGGCCCTGTAGCCAATGGGGTGCCAGTTTAGCCCCATATATATATAACCCTTTATCCCCTGGGACGTCCTGCTCTTCCCATGGTATCCGGTGGCAGAGAGGGGGATTGGAGCCCAGCTTGAGAGCTGGCCTCCTTCTTGGCGTTTAAAAAAAAATGGAAAATGGTGAGAGAGCGGAGATGCACGCCATCCTGTTGAGCGTTGTAATTCCTTCTTATCATGGTGATCTAGTTTTGTTAACAAGTGTGTTATTTCAATAAGCTTGAGTAAAGTTGTGACCAATATCTACCCAAGCTACGGTGTGTTTGTCTTGTTTTTCTATATATAAGAATAAGGCTGCACATCAAACTTAGATAATGGTATAATGCCTCAAGCATATGGAAAAATATTGGAATATACAATGAAAATGTATATGTAGCATTTTTCATTGTATATTCCAATATTTTTCCATATGCTTGAGGCATTATACCATTATCTAAGTTTGATGTGCAGCCTTATTCTTATATATAGTATGTATTTTTGGCTTGCACTCATATATATATATATATATTAGTGCTCACTTCAGTTATCCTATTCAGTTATATGTAGTTTTTTTCTGAATGTGAACACAGCTCCGCCCCTTTCGGCCATGTTTTTTCCATCTCCTATATAAGAAAGTCCTTAGTTACCCCTCTCCACCCATAGCAGTTTTTAATTGCAATGAAATGACACACAGTTAGGGTCACAGAGCTAGGGACCCCAATATAGAGATATGCCTTGACGAGGCCTTGGGGCTCAGTTACATTGATCAATGCGATTGCTAAATATCTCCTTTTTCCTAATATTCATGGCAGGTATGCAATTCATTATTCACATGTTCAAATTAGCAAGTAGCATTTTTCATTGTATATTCCAATATTTTTCCATATGCTTGAGGCATTATACCATTATCTAAGTTTGATGTGCAGCCTTATTCTTATATATAGTATGTATTTTTGGCTTGCACTCATATATATATATATATATATATATATTAGTGCTCACTTCAGTTATACTATTCAGTTATGTCTTGTTTTTCTGGCGTGGGGTGAGGGGGAGGGGTTGGTTGGTGGTCATGCGCGCAGTCTACAATGGGCTTGTTTTTCAGGGGGTCGGCCTTGGTCCTTAGCTCTAGTGAAGGGAATTCTTAAGGGGGCTTTACACGGTAGCGATATCGCTAGCAATTTCTAGCGATAGCGACCGTGTAAGTATCCGCTCCCGTCGTGCATGCGATTGTTTGTGATCGCTGCCGTAGCGAACATTATCGCTACGCAGCATCACACATACTTACCTGGTCGGCGGCGTCACTGTGACTGCCGAACAATCCCTCCTTCAAGGGGGAGGGACGTTCGGCATCACAGCGACGTCACCGCAACGTCACTAAGCGGCCGGCCAATCAAAGCAGAGGGGCGGAGGAGATGAGCAGGACGTAACATCCCGCCCACCTCCTTCCTTCCGCATTGGGGCAGGCGGCAGGTAAGGAGACGGTCCTCGCTCCTGCGGTGTCACACATAGCGATGTGTGCTGCCGCATGAGCGATGAACCACGACGCTAAACAACCCTTACCGATTTTTGACTTTGGGACGACCTCTCCATGGTGAACGATTTTGACCATTTTTGAGGTCGCCTAAGGCCGCTGGTAAGTATTAAACGCTGCGATATCGTTAATGACGCCGGATGTGCGTCACTAACAACTTGACCCCGGCGACCAAACATTAACGATATCGTAGCGTGTAAAGCCCCCTTTACTCCTTCAGCACAAGACATTGTGAACAATTGTACTTTCCAACTTTGTGGGAACAGTTTGGGGGAGGCCTGGTATGTTTCCCATGACTTTCAAGGTCCGTAAAGATATGGTTGGGGAAGTTTCATTTGGAAGACCATGACCAGCCGCACAGAACCCAGACCTCAACCCCATTCAAGAGTTTGGACCACAAATGATAGAGACATGTCATGAGCAGATAAAACCACAGGAACCTAGGTAAATGCAGGGACATCGAGGAGTCCGGGAAAATGTACCAATGTTGCCGGATACGTTTTTGTTATTCAAGACGTGCTATAGAGAATTAACCAGCGCTCTGCACCTGCTGACTCCCCTCCGTCCTCTCTGTACAGCCTCGTGTTGTGACAATCGTCTTGCAGACAAATATCCTCCTCTTGGCCATCCTGTTGCGCCATTTCATCTCCTCTGCAGAATCTAAATTACATAAGGCATCTTGGAGAGGGAAAGTAGATCTTTCATTTGTGTTTTTCAAAGAGTAAGATAGTGGAAAGAGTGTATCGGGAACAGATTTCATCTCACACAGCCGCCCACGCAGCCTGAGCACACTGTCTTCACAGCGAGGAGGGGACACTTCTTTGGACTTTACGTGTGATGTGGTGGAGGTGAGGCTGCATACTATGTGTGGATTCTGCTATTCTCAGCATCGAGGTGCCAGAACGAGATTGAGTTTGTTGAGGGCGTCAGAGCGAGCAGAGATGTTCTTACATAAGTCTCATTCCTTCAATGACACGCGGCATTGCTGCTGTTACTAGGCCTCGCGGGGGATTGTCACCTTCATCCATAAACTAGACTTGGTGACATTTCTTTCAGGATTCTTGTCTGTGTACAGTAATATGTTGACTCGAGTATATACAGTCAAAAATCAATATTCATTCACTCCAATCTACAATCTTCTGCAACTCATCTCATCGCCATTTATAAGATCTCTGCTTGATAGCAGTGAGTACAATGAAACGTCTCCAATAGACCATCTCTTTGAGAAGATCACACCTTATTCAGACAAGATTTTCTCTGACAGATTTTTGGTTCCATCAAATATTATGCATACTGGTCATCATCTTTTAGAAGACCACTTTTTAATGTCATTTTGAACAAAGCTTCATAGGTTGAAGTCCTAATTCGGGGGACATCATGGGACCAGTGCACCATGGATTACGTTGGAGGTTCGTGGATGTTTTAAAATAATAAATTGGTGGATGAGGGATAGTATGGGAAAGACTTATACATTTTTTTAGGTCTGTTTTTTTTTCACTTTACTGGGTTAGTAATGGGGGTGTCTGATAGACGCCTATCCATTACTAACCCTGGGCTTGATGCCAGCTGACAATTCACAGCTGACATCAACCCCAAAAAATATTACTCTGACAGCCACCGTACCAGGGCAGTCAGGAAGAGCCGTGCAAAGTATCTGAATTGGCTCAACTAATGGATGTGTCACTTCCGGGACAGCTGTTTGCTGCTATATTTAGGCTGGGAAGGGCCAAATAACTATGGACCTTCCCAGCCTGATAAAATCAGCCTGCAGTTGTCTGCTGGTTATCAAAAATAGGAGAACCCCACGCCAAGTTTTTAAAAATATTTTATATATTAAGTTAAAGCAGGCTAAAAACACCCTTTAGTGCACATGAAAGGCAATAGAAGGTGCAGGTGTACAAACCCTGCTCTAATCTAAGCCTTTGTTTCACATCACCTCTCCCTGAACTACTTCTAGAGGACAGTGTGCCAAGCATCGTACCCCTGGTTCTCATATTAGACCCGATGACGCGATGTAGCCAGCCAGTCACTGTAATGTCAGTAGCCAACATGGCTACGGCATTACCGTGCATGGTAGGCAATTCCCGCATGTTGACTGGCTGTCTAACAGCCGCAAAACATGCAGGCGATGACCCAAGTTTTCATTCGAGCACCCTGATGCTCGATCGAGCAAGGAGCTTTCTCAAGCACGCTCGCTCATTACTATCATCCATGTGCAGACACGTATTCTCTAACTGAATTCTGCACAATTTTCAAAAAGTTGACAGTCCTGGCTGGGACTGTCTTAAAAATAGCAAAAAAGCACAAGTTACCCCAGATTTTGAACCATTTTATGCTAGAATTCTAGCAAAAAAACGATTAAAATTTAATGAATTGAAGCCAAAGCATACTAGAACAATACAGAATCTTTATTCACTACTTTACAATATCACCAGAAATCAGGTTTTACTGGAACAGAATATTTATGACCTATTCTTAGGATAAGTCACCAATATCAGATTAGTGTGAGTCATACTCTCATGCACGAAGACAGAGAAAAGTAAAAAATGAGGAGGCTTCAACGCTCAAACCTTCAAACAACCATCCAGCGGGGGTGTCAAGCAGTATCGGACAGCGGTGCCAACCGGATTGCCATTAAAATTCATTCTGGAGGCTTACCTACAGATAGTTGCAATTATTACCTGGCCCTCATTTTACTGGCTGACACATTCGGGTGGGAATTGATGGACCCCCACTGAATCCTAACATGCAAGTGCTGAAATATTAGCTGCAGTGTGACCTAAACCTTCATCGGTATGCAGTTTTTTGTCAAAATGTTGCCATTTTCAAAACGACTGGCGATTTTGGGGGGCAAATTATAGTTTCATTGTGTCTGCTACATGTGAACTTTTTTTTTATGCACGTACTGATCAGCCTTTGCAGAGTTGTGAATTTTTTGGTATATAAGTTGCTACCTTATTTTGCTTCCTTCTCTCCCAAACACGAAACTGCAACGCTGTTTCAATACCTGGTATAAATGCTCTTTAGAAATTACTTTCAACTGCTGCTCAGAAAGAGCCATACACTATATTGATATATTCTGTGTACAGGAATTTGTAGTTGAATGCAGAGAGGCTCAGACAGGGAACGTCTAGTACTCAGACAGTCTGAATACAGTGTAGAGGTTCTTGAGCAGTAGTTGAAAGCAGCTTCTAAAGGAGCATAAACTGGACACTGAAACAGCGCTGCAGCAAAAGGTTTGGAAGAGAAGGAAGCAAACTAAAGTGGTGACTTAGGCTACAAAAAAATCATAACTTTGCAATGTCCGGAGAATAATAACATAAAAAAAGGTTTACTTACACTTTAAGGCCGAGGTCGCACCTTCAGACTTGAATGAGTGTGCGCCATCTGAAACATTATGCCACTCTCAGCATGCTGCGATTGTTTTCTCATGCCGAATCTGTATGAGAAAATAATAGCAGATCTGCCCTGCCCCATTGTAAAACAAAAAATAAAACATCAGATAGTCCTAAGCTGTGTTATACCCTCATGTGAGCGAGTCCTAAGTACGTTACTCTGTGGAATGCAATTTATGGAAAAAGTATGTGCCGCCCCTATGCAGGCGAACTGCTCGGATCCGGGATTACTGTGGTTCGAGGGTCCCCGGACCCGGGGTTTAATGGCCACTCGATGAAGAGGGTATTTAAAAGGGAAAAGGTCGTGATGCCACCTGTGGGCTGTGGTAATGGGAGTACCGCCGCTGCTGTAAGGAGTATCGGGGCAGATGGAGTTAAGCAGCCTGATGTTAGTCCCTCCACAGGTAGGGAAGGCCCCGGGCTCAGGGGTGTTGGTGGTTGTTTGGGAGCACAGGGTGCAGGGGAGCAGGTTACTCACTGTGGGTAGTTGTGGTGCTGGATGAGGATTATAAAGTAGACACACACGCTGCAAGTAAACCAAATCCTCTGTGTGCCACAGTCACTCCAGGTGTCCGTTCCCACCGGTGTCACTTGATAGTCCGGAGCCAACCTCCGTGCACAATTTAGTTGTCTGTCTGTGGCCCCTCGGCTTAAAGCTGTTAGGGCCCCGCTACCTTTGTGAAGTGTAGCTGTGCTCTTGAGGGCTGGCACTTGTGACTTCAGTGGGCTGCTTTTGGCTGGAAAACCCTGTCCCCCGCAGTGTGCTGATGCCCCCATCTTTGAGCTCTGTGGCAAAGTCCCTGAAGGTCTCCTTCCTCTGCAGGTTAATTGCTAGGACGTTGAATCGGCTCCTGACCTAGGGTCCTGAACCCCGTCGTGCTCGGTACCGGTCAGTTTCTTTTGGGCTTGCTAGTGCCGACAGTTCCCCTAGACTATGTCCGTCACACCCTTTCCAATGTCACTGCCACCGGTCCCTGACTCCTCTGGTCCCGGACCACGGTCTGCGACCCAACCACTGTCTAGCTCCCCAGGAGCTCACTCTCTCCAGCTCCTCTCTCCTCAAGGGTTCTTACTTGTCTTCTGTCCTCTACTCGCCTGAATGACTTCCCTCCCACCAGTCTGCCTGTGAGGTGTTGATTGGGATTTGTGGCGCTAATGATAGTGACACCGATTTCTTAGGAACCTGGAACCATGGGGGGATAGGCAATCCTGGGTAAGGATGCAGTAACCTGTGGCACCTTGATGTACTCAGGGGTGCCACAAGTACAACTAACAAATTTAGGTCAGTAGTTATCAGGATATGCTGGTGTCGCAGGTGGGGAGGGGACACTGCGCTCACCCACTGCTCGGGTCCGGCTGCTGCTGCTGCTCGGTGGCTCGAGCGATGGGCCGGATCCCGGGGACTCGAGCGGCGTTCCTTGCCCGTGAGTGAAAGGGGGTGGTGTGGTTTGGGGATCGTGACGCCACCCACGGTTGTGGTGAGGTTGTGATGTGAAGCCCCGAGAACGCTGTGTCGGTGCATTACCTTCAGGGACTCCACTGGCTCAGTCTGGTCACAGGTAGGAAACCTTCTTGTAGGATTGTCGTGACGCCACTCTCAGAATTGCGGTCAGTGCGGACCGCCACTGCAGGTTAAGGGACGCCTGGGGCTGATGGTGGGTGCAGTTAGTTGTAATAGCCTCCTGAGAGTGAGGCAAGCCCCAGGGCCCTGTGTAGGTGTGTAGAACCACAAGGCGCAGAATAACTCCACACAAGCAGGATGTCTTTCAGGGGTTTTACTCACAGTTGATGGCAGGGTGAGTAACCCGGGCGTAGCTGGGATGAACCAGGCTGGAACCAGGTATCCTTCAGGCTGACTGATGATGGTGACTACCGACTCGCCTTCCTTAGCCCTTGGTGGTTTGGGGTAACCCCGACTTTTAGTCCCTATGGGGGTCACCCAGGGAAGTTGCTGAAGCCTCTCTCCCCTTCGTTTGGTTGCCGTTTGCTTGTCGCCTGGACCAGATCACTCCAGCTGCTTGCCTCCTGTGAACTATGGGCCCTAACTGTGGCTACGTGGCTGCGGCTTTTGGGTGTTGTGGTGTGGGCTTTGAGGGCCCCACACCGGCAGGTTTAGCGAGGAAAGGTAGATCTATCCCCGCTCCGGGATCTGCCGCCCGTTTGGGCCTGGTACTCCCTAGCAGTCTCCTTACTTCCCACTCCGTGCTCTCTCTTTAGCTGAAGATGGATTTCGGGTAGCACTCCTAGGTGACCGTTCTCCCCCGTCGGTAGCCACTGCGCGGGCGCTGTTAGACTGCAACAGCCCCAGGGGTCTGCTCTCCTCGGAGCTCCCTGGACTCTGCACTAAACCGGCTCACTGCTCCTCCTCTCCTGTTCTTGCCTACACCACCTAGCAACCAGGCTCTCTTACCACACCCCTTGAGTGGAGATGGAGGCTTTTGGCCCCCTCCACTATTCCAGTGGAGGTGAAGGCTTTGCCCCCTCCTGGGATCCCCAGGGGTCCTCTCAAAGGTACATGTGTGAGACCTGATCACTATGCGCCTGTGTAGTCACACCTCGGTCAGCCTTCTGGATTACCTGTATTGTACTGTCCCCAGCATGGGTGCAGTACTCAGTGGTGCCTGACCAGGTCAGGGGCGCCACATTCCCCCTTAGTTATCACCAGCACGTCCTCGGGCTGCAAGACAACATTTTAAAATGCATAAAACAGTAAAAACATGGTAAAACATTTAAAACCACCAGGTACCATACATCACCACCCTCCACCCACAAGTCCGTTAACCCACCCAAACCCTTTCAGGAGGCAGGTCACCGGTCCTTTTGGTAACCAGGTCTGGGCCATCCGTTTCCCCAGACCTTTCCTCCAATCTGCCTCTCCTGTTGGCCGCGCCTTCAGCCACTTCTGGCAGGATGTAGAGGCGGCTTTCATGGTCTGGTGGTCTTCAGGGCATACCTGGCCTGGTGAAGCCGCGCCTTCAGCCACTTCTGGCAGGATGTAGAGGCGGCTTTCATGGTCTGGTGGTCTTCAGGGCATACCTGGCCTGGTGAAGCCGCGCCTTCAGCCACTTCTGGCAGGATCCAGAGGCGGCCTTCACAGTTGGTGCTGACCAGGTACCCTCTTTGTGGTGGAGAGCCAGGCCCCATAAACAGGCATGCTCTCTGGTTGCAGGTAAGCCAAGGCCCCATAATGGACGTGCTCCCTGGTTGCAGACGAGCCAAGCCCCTAAACAGGCTGACTCTGGTGGTGGTGGTGCCCTCTGGTGTAACTATTTACACTGCGAGAGTTTGTGGCTATAGCCAGTTCATAGCCTTAAGGTTCATTTCTCACATTAGTTTATGTGGGCACATCTCTTAAACAGTAACGTTGCAAACTTTCAAACTGGTCAAAGCAGTAACTTGTTGTACTTCTTACTTTATGCAGATTCCTCCTCACCAGGGCTTGGGCCTGTAGGGCTGTGGCACCTGCTGCTTTCTCCATTTCTCTCATCATCGGAGGTAGTCTCATCAGTGGGTTCTTTGTCTGTTTCTTTTTCTTTAGGACATGGTGTAACATCTAGTGCATACCAGCCTCTTTCTCCTTGATGCATGGTAAACTGCACTGTGTCTCCCATCCTTAGGTTCCTTCCAGGATGTCCTCTGGGCAAATGAGCTCTAACGTCTCTTCTGTTGACAAAAATGCCTTCTTTCATACCAGGTGCTACTATGAAGCCGTATCCTGATTTTAGGCTAAAATCTTCCACTACTCCTCGACAAAGGGGTCCTCTGACCTGGGCTTTGGCTCTTCTCAGGAACCGTTTCTCCTCTAGGTCTCTGGCCGTTATTTCATCTTTCTGCTCTGGGGACTGCGGTGCAGGGAAAGACTGGGTTCTGTTACGGCGCCGTGTCTTGCGGGCTGGATTCTGCGAGGTACAGCTTACAAGCTCCCAGGTGAGGCTTTTGGGCAGATCTTCTTCAGCGGAAGGTATCGGGTCTTCTTCGTCCCAGCGGGAGTATGGCAACATCTCTGGCTCGGGGTATGAATCCACTGCTGATGGCTCCGGGGTCAGCTCCTCAGCTTCCTGGCCTCCCCCCCCCCTTAGTTCTTCTGAACACTCCTGTCGTGGCAGTGCTGGGGATGGACTTTCATCAGCAGGCCCGGACGGGGGACTCTTTGGCGTGGCCGCTGCAGGAGTCGCCTTGGGGGTATGCGGAGGGAGCAGATACCGGTCCACCATCTCCTGTGGGAACTTGGCCTCCAGGTCAGCCTTCAGTCTCCAGTATTCGGGGTCCGCACCGATCAGGGACGTCCTAGCAGGGACTTCTTTAGACTGGGGAGCGGTGTCTGCTCTGGCCTTGCAGGCCGGGGTAAACAATGGTACGTCTGTCTTGTCTTGGCGGGCCGCGCCTGGCATGGCGGCGGCCTGGTCTTGGCGGGCCGCGCCCGGCATGGCGGCGGCCTGGTCTTGGCGGGCCGCGCCTGGCATGGCGGCGGCCTGGATCAGCGTCGCTGTTGCAGCTGGCGTCTTAGCGGGCTTCGCTACTATGGCCGGTTCTTGGCGGGCCGGGCAGGGCATCGCTGCGGCGGCCTGGATCGGCGTCGCTGTCGCGATGGGATCTTTGCAGGCTGGGCTGGGCGTCGCTGCAGCGATCTGGGCTTGGCGGGCCGCACCTGACGTGGCGGCGGCCTGGTTCAGCACCTCACTTGCGGCGCGGACGAGCGTTGCTGCTGTGGTGGGGTCTCGGCGGGCCGGGCCTAGCATGGCGGCGGCCTGGGTCAGCGTCACACCTGCGGCGCGGATGAGGGTCGCGGTGGCAGCCGGTTCTCTACGGGCCGAGCAGGGCATCGCTGCGGCGGCCTGGGCTTGGCGGGCCGCACCTGGCGTGGCTGCGGCCTGGTTCGGCGTCGCCGCGCCGGGCGCCTCTTCAGGGACCGCGGGCGTGGCAGCAGGGATCGGGGCACTCGCGCTGGCAGGGGCAACACTGGACTCACCCATCGTTGGCAGCATCGGGGCCTGAGTCGTCACCGTCCGGTCTGGCACTCGGCGAGCGGCTCTCCCCTCATAGGCCTGAACCGCCGCGGTCATTTCCAGAAACTCCGCACGTCCCTCTCTGATCTGCCTTCCGACCCTGGCCTCCAGTTGATCGCAGAACTCGGCAAGCTCCCGACACCACCAGGCAGTGGAGCCTGGCTCTGGGTCTCGGTGTTCAGACGCCATTTTCTCTAGCAGCAGACTTCTGGCTCCCTTTCTGTCCCGACGTCTCTGAACGCTTCCGCTCTCTTCACTGGCGAGGTCAGGACTCTGCAGGGGATCTCTGGGTAGCCACACCTCTTCGTGGGCGGTAACTTCTCCCAGCGCGGGCTGCTGTTGTTTTTCAGCGCGCTTTTCATGGTGGCAATATGGCGGCGCTTCCAATTTTTCAAGCGGACCGCCCAGGCACATGGTCACCTGTCTGGACAGGTCTAGTCCTTATCCTGTTCGTGACGCCAGATGTGAAGCCCCGAGAACGCTGTGTCGGTGCATTACCTTCAGGGACTCCACTGGCTCAGTCTGGTCACAGGTAGGAAACCTTCTTGTAGGATTGTCGTGACGCCACTCTCAGAATTGCGGTCAGTGCGGACCGCCACTGCAGGTTAAGGGACGCCTGGGGCTGATGGTGGGTGCAGTTAGTTGTAATAGCCTCCTGAGAGTGAGGCAAGCCCCAGGGCCCTGTGTAGGTGTGTAGAACCACAAGGCGCAGAATAACTCCACACAAGCAGGATGTCTTTCAGGGGTTTTACTCACAGTTGATGGCAGGGTGAGTAACCCGGGCGTAGCTGGGATGAACCAGGCTGGAACCAGGTATCCTTCAGGCTGACTGATGATGGTGACTACCGACTCGCCTTCCTTAGCCCTTGGTGGTTTGGGGTAACCCCGACTTTTAGTCCCTATGGGGGTCACCCAGGGAAGTTGCTGAAGCCTCTCTCCCCTTCGTTTGGTTGCCGTTTGCTTGTCGCCTGGACCAGATCACTCCAGCTGCTTGCCTCCTGTGAACTATGGGCCCTAACTGTGGCTACGTGGCTGCGGCTTTTGGGTGTTGTGGTGTGGGCTTTGAGGGCCCCACACCGGCAGGTTTAGCGAGGAAAGGTAGATCTATCCCCGCTCCGGGATCTGCCGCCCGTTTGGGCCTGGTACTCCCTAGCAGTCTCCTTACTTCCCACTCCGTGCTCTCTCTTTAGCTGAAGATGGATTTCGGGTAGCACTCCTAGGTGACCGTTCTCCCCCGTCGGTAGCCACTGCGCGGGCGCTGTTAGACTGCAACAGCCCCAGGGGTCTGCTCTCCTCGGAGCTCCCTGGACTCTGCACTAAACCGGCTCACTGCTCCTCCTCTCCTGTTCTTGCCTACGCCACCTAGCAACCAGGCTCTCTTACCACACCCCTTGAGTGGAGATGGAGGCTTTTGGCCCCCTCCACTATTCCAGTGGAGGTGAAGGCTTTGCCCCCTCCTGGGATCCCCAGGGGTCCTCTCAAAGGTACATGTGTGAGACCTGATCACTATGCGCCTGTGTAGTCACTAGAGTTGAGCGCGGTTCGTGGTTCGTGGTTCTCCAGTTCGCGGCTCGAGTGATTTTGGGGCATGTTCTAGATCGAACTAGAACTCGAGCTTTTTGCAAAAGCTCGATAGTTCTAGATACGTTCGAGAACGGTTCTAGCAGCAAAAAGCAGGGCTTTTTACAGCTACAGTGTGCAGGAGCCATCGCTGGCAGCCTGCCACAAGCTGGTAACCAAGATAAACATCGGGTATCCAAGCAAAGCGCTTTGGTTAGTAACCCGATGTTTATCTTAGTTACGTGCAGGAAGCCCACACTTTCCCGCTCAGCTCGCTCCGCCCCCTCCTGCCCGCGGCATGTACACATACATACACAAACACACACACACACACACATCCCCCCCCCCATCCCCCCCCATCCCCCCCCGCCCGCCCGCTCGCTCGCTCGCTCGCTCGCTCGGCTTACCTGCGGTGATGAAGTCCCGCCATCCCGACCTCAGCGCTGTCACTGTCCTCCATGGCCGCCGCTTGTCACATCACCTATCGCTTCCGACCCGAGACTGACACTGGCGGTGACGTCACGGACCTCTCGCGATACTTGCTGTGAAGGCGCCGGTCATTGACCTCAGTGACAGGGGCTGTCAGTGTGCTGGAGATCAGCGCAGGTAATGTACCTCGCTGACAGCAGCACTTGTCACCCCCCTGCAGTGACCTGGGCTGACCCATTGATGTTAGCTCAGGTCACTGCACTGCTCTCCCAGTCAATGGGGAACATCCTGCTCTTCATTGACTGGGACAGTGTGGATCGTCATGGCAACCCCTTGGATTACACCAGACCTGGATTTGTTTTTCAATCTAATAAATTGGTTAAAGAGGGAATGTTTTGGGGAGTGTTTTTTCAAATAAAAATGTGTTTGTCGTCTATTTTTTTTTATTACTGACTGGGTTGGTGATGTCGGGTATCTGATAGACGCCTGACCTCACCAACCCCAGGGCTTGATGCCAGGTGACATTACACATCTGGTATTAACCCCAAATATTACCCCGTTTGCCACCGCACCAGGGCGCGGGATGAGCTGGGGCGAAGCACCAGGATTGGCGCATCTAATGGATGCGCCACTTCTGGGGCGGCTGCGGCCTGCTATTTTTAGGCTGGGGAGATTCCAATAACCATGGACCTCCCTAGTCTGAGAATATCAGGCCCCAGCTGTCTGCTTTACCTTGGCTGGTGATCCAATTTTGGGGGACCCCTACGTGTTTTTTTTTTTAATTATTTATTTAATTTAAAATAACAGCGTGGGGTGCCCTCAGTTTTGGATTACCAGCCAAGGTGAGGTTGCCAGCTGTGGTCTGCAGGCTGCAGCCGTCTGCTTTACCCTAGCTGGCTACAAAACTAGGGGGAACCCTATGTCATTTTTTTTTCATTTCTTTGGCTAAATACAAAGCTAAGCACCCCTTAGTGCCACATGAAAGGTACCAAAGGGTGTTCCACTTTTTCTCCATTTTTTTCTCCACTTTCTCTCCACTTTTTCTCCACTTTTTCTCCATTTTTTTCTCCACTTTTTCTCCACTTTTTCTCCACTTTTTCTCCACTTTTTCTCCACTTTTTCTCCACTTTTTCTCCTCTTAATCTCCACTTTTTCTCCTCTTATGCTCCACTTTTTCTCCACTTTTTCTCCACTTTTTCTCCACTTTTTTCTCCACTTTTTCTCCTCTTATGCTCCACTTTTTCTCCACTTTTTCTCCACTTTTTCTCCTCTTATGCTCCACTTTTTCTCCACTTTTTCTCCACGTTCTCTCCACTTTTTTCTCCACTTTTTCTCCTCTTATGCTCCACTTTTTCTCCACTTTTTCTCCACTTTTTCTCCACTTTTTCTCCACTTATGCTCCACTTTTTCTCCACTTTTTCTCCACTTTTTCTCCACTTTTTTCTCCACTTTTTCTCCTCTTATGCTCCACTTTTTCTCCACTTTTTCTCCACTTTTTCTCCACTTTTTCTCCACTTTTTCTCCTCTTATGCTCCACTTTTTCTCCACTTTTTCTTCACTTTTTTCTCCACTTTTTCTCCTCTTATGCTCCACTTTTTCTCCACTTTTTCTCCACTTTTTCTCCACTTTTTCTCCTCTTATGCTCCACTTTTTCTCCACTTTTTCTCCACTTTTTCTCCTCTTTTTCTCCACTTTTTCTCCTCTTATGCTCCACTTTTTCTCCACTTTTTCTTCACTTTTTTCTCCACTTTTTCTCCTCTTATGCTCCACTTTTTCTCCACTTTTTCTCCACTTTTTCTCCTCTTAATCTCCACTTTTTCTCCTCTTATGCTCCACTTTTTCTCCACTTTTTTCTCCACTTTTTCTCCACTTTTTCTCCTCTTATGCTCCACTTTTTCTCCACTTTTTTCTCCACTTTTTTCTCCACTTTTTCTCCTCTTAATCTCCACTTTTTCTCCACTTTTTCTCCACTTTTTCTCCACTTTTTCTCCACTTTTTTCTCCACTTTTTCTCCACTTTTTCTCCTCTTATGTTCCACTTATTCTCCACTTTTTCTCCACTTTTTCTCTACTTTTTCTATGGTCGGTCTACCCATTAGCTCTGCCATGCATAGTGTAGCTCTACACCTACTGCACATGTTACTTTATGATTGACATCTCTTTCGTACCAGAGCTGTCTAAGTCTACTCTGACCCCATATTTGTCATTACTATATTGTCCTTGTACTGTATTATGACATTTGTATCATGTGTTTCATTTCTTGCTGTGTTGCAATTTTTTTGCTGCATCCCAATTGTACCTCTACATTGTTCGAGTTTATGTTATTGTTCTCTCACTCTTATGTGATACTGATTATTGTCATTTTTCATGATTACATGCAGATAAGTCCAATCTGACGAAGGCTCAGGCCGAAACGTCATTTGTAACTTGTTTTGGACAAAAACATATATGCTTATGAAAAAAAAATTTTCTTAATACGGACCAATAAAGAGTGATTTTGCATTACTATCCATTGTGACTTACTGACTTAGTCTGGGAGATATAGAGTGCCGAGGTTACTCACTAATTTTATCTATTATTACCTCTGAGCACCTATATACCAGTGAGCAGAGCTTCCTCTACAGTAGTTCTCCTGATTAGGCATGCCCTTACCTCATGAGCAGGGCATTGCAGCTTTGGTAGCAACCATTACGACATGGACTCTGCTGCTGTGGACCCGGGGAGAGTGAGTGCAGATTCATTGCACCCACACTCCTCACATGAAGGGTCCGCACTCCTAGAAAATGGGGGATACGTTCCCTGAGTGTCTCCCCCCCATATTCTAGACGGTCCAGAGTCGTCGTGGGACCCCTTTATTTTTTTTCTTACAATAAATTGGTGAAAGAGGAAATGTTTTGGGGACTGTTTTTTCAAATAAATTTCTTTTGTCGATTTTTTGTTTTTGTTAGTACTGACAGTTTATGATGTTGGGTATCTAATAGACGCCATGACATCACAAACTGCTGGGCTTGATCTCAGGTGACTTTACAGCTAGTATCAACCCGATTTATTACCCCGTTTGCCACTGCACCAGGGCACGGGATGAGCTGGGGTGAAGCGCCAGGATTGGCGCATCTAGTGGATGCGCCACGTCTGGGGTGCCTGCGGCCTGCTATTTTTAGGCTGTGAAGGCCCAATAACTATGGACCTTCCCACCCTGAGAATACCAGACCACAGCTGTCCGCTTTACCTTGGCTGGTGATCCAATTTGGGGGGTCCCCTACTTTTATTGTGTAATTATTAATATTTATAAAATAATTATAAAAAAGAGCCTGAGGGGACCTCCACATTGGATCCCCAACCACGGTAAAGCTGCCAGCTGTGGTTTTCAGGCTACAGCCGTCTGCTTTACCCTAGCTGGCTATCAAAAATGGGGGGACCCAACGTAATTTTTTTTTTTTAACTATTTTTTAAATAGAAAAAATTAATGGGCTTCCCTGTATTTTGATTGCCAACCAAGGTAACGGCAGGCAGATGGGGGTGGCAACCCATAGCTGTCTGCTTTATCTGCGCTGAGAATCAAAAATACCGCGGAGCGCTACGTCATTTTTTTAAAGATTTATTTTTACAGCACTGTGATGTCCAGCAATCAAAATACAGGGAAGCCCATTTTATTTTTAGTTATTTAAATAAATAATTAAAAAAAATATATGTTAGCTCCCACTGCATTTTTTGTATTGCTAGCTAAGGGTAATCCAAGCAGCTACTGGCTGCTAACCCCCACTGCTTGGTGTTACCTTCACTGGCAATGGAAAATCCAGGGAAGCATTTTTTTTTTTTTTTTTTGCCAAAAAGCTACAAAAAAAGGACGTGAGCTTCGCCATATTTTTGTATGCTAGCCAGGTATAGCAGGCAGGTGCTGGAAGAGTTGGATACAGCGCCAGAAGATGGCGCTTCTATGAAAATGCCATTTTCTGAGGTGGCTGCAGACTGCAATTCGCAGCAGTGGGGCCCAGAAAGCTCAGGCCAACCGGTGGTGCGGATTCCAATCCCCAGCTGCCTAGTTGTACCTGGCTGGACACAAAAATGGGGCAAAGCCTACGTCATTTGTTTTCTAATTATTTCATGAAATTCATGAAATAATAAAAAAAGGGCTTCCCTTTATTTTTGGTTCCCAGCCGGGTACAAATAGGCAACTGGGGGTTGGGGGCAGCCGTACCTGCCTGCTGTACCTGGCTAGCATACAAAAATATGGCGAAGCCACATAATTTTTTCAGGGGGCAAAAAACTTCTGCATACAGTCCTGGATGGAGTATGCTGAGCCTTATAGTTCTGCAGCTGCTGTCTGTCTGTATGGAGAAGAGCAGACAGCAGCTGCAGAACTACAAGGCTCAGCATACTCCATCCAGGACTGTATGCAGAAGTTTTTTGCCCACCAAAAAAATGACGTGGGCTTCGCCATATTTTTGTATGCTAGCCAGGTACAGCTGGCAGCCACGGGCTGCCTCCAACCCCCAGTTGCCTATTTGTACCCGGCTGGGAACCAAAAATATAGGGAAGCCCGTTTTTTTTAATTATTTCACTTATTTCATGAAATAATTAAAAAACAAATGACGTGGGCTTCGCCCTATTTTTGTGTCCAGCCGGGTACAACTAGGCAGCTGGGGATTGGAATCCGCAGCACAGGTTAGCCCGAGGTTTGTGGGCGCCTCTGCTGCGGATTTCAGTCCGCAGCCGTCCCAGAAAATGGCGCTCTCATAGAAGCGCCATCATCTGGCGCTGTATCCAACTCTTCCAACAGCCCTGGAGCCGGGTGGCTTGTTGGGTAATCATGAGTTAATACTGGCTTTGTTTTACCAGCCAGTATTAAGCCAGAGATTCTTAATGTCAGGCACGTTTGACCCGGCCATTAAGAATCTCCAATAAAGGGTTAAAAAAAGACACCACACAGAGAAAAAATACTTTAATAGAAATAAATACACAGACACATTAGAGACTCCATCTTTATTACCCCTGTCAGCCCTCCACGATCCTGCTCTTCTGTCTTCTTTCTTTCTAGTGTAGTAGTAGTGACGATTGTAGTGAGGAAGGATGAGATTCACCAGCTCATCACTTGGGGCTGGGGAACCTCCATCCTAACTACAATGCTCACTACAATCGGGAAGCAGCGTGCAGCCTTCACTCCGTGAGTGATCACTGCTGGCTGCTAGCGGTAACGCTGACAGACGCGTTACCATAGCAACGGTGCTCTCGGAGCCGCGGTTAGCGGTGACGTCACCGCTAACTGCGTTGCTATGGCAACGGTGATCTCCGTTAATGACCGGCTGTGTCAGCCGGTCCCTAACGGAACGGGGAGTCGACCGTGTGCTAGAGCATGTCGCCGGTACACGGCGATACACATATGTGCACCGTGTACCGGAGAGATGCACTCGCAGGTCCTACATGACGTGTCATAGTCATGTGACCAGTCTGTAGCCAATGAGATAATAGCCACGTGACTGGTCACATGGCTATTTTGACGTCACGATAGGTCCTGCTTCTCTGCTGGCAGTGCAGGTCACCGGGAGGATTCAGCGATCATCGGATGGAATAGCGGCAGGAGACAGAGTGCAGAAGGGATCGCGAGGACCGGTAAGTGTTATGGCAATGTTTATTAACTGTTTGTGTACATTTATAATGCATTTTTATGTGTTTGTGATTGCCTCCCATTATAGCCTATTGGTTCTAGTTCGGTTCGTCGAACGTTCGACGAGCCGAACTCGAGCCAGACCCCCCGTTCGGCGAACCGCCTCGAGCCGAACCGCGACCGGTTCGCTCATCTCTAGTAGTCACACCTCGGTCAGCCTTCTGGATTACCTGTATTGTACTGTCCCCAGCATGGGTGCAGTACTCAGTGGTGCCTGACCAGGTCAGGGGCGCCACAGTGACACCACCGCTGCTCTGGACGGGGATCCCGGGAGCGATGACAGGGAGCAGGTTGGATGTTGGTTCTCCCCTCCGTGGGTAGGGGGGTTGGTTGTCCCGGGGCCCCGGTGAGGGTTAGGGATGGATGGCAGGCGGGTTACGGGGCCTGGTGAGGTGCAGGGTCGCGGGGGCAGCGCTGTGCCGCACGGCAGGGTGGTACTCACTCAGCCAATGATGAATGCAAAGTCTCCGGTAAAACAAACGGCTGGATGGACGGGTCCCACAGACGGCTGCGGTGTTTCTCCTCCCGGCAGGTTGATGGTGACTGCCTTTCCCTGCACCTGTGTAGTGTGTACGGTCCCAATGGGTTCCCACCGGTAACCCGCTCCCCAGCTTGGATGGGTGCTGAGGGAGCCCCTTTTGCCCGCAGGCTCTGGCCCTGGGAACTTTAGCCTTGGCAGTGACTGTGTTTCCCTTCACGGTTTGAGCTGTCGCCTTCTATCGGGACTTGGCTGCTGGGAAACCCCGGAGGTTGCCTTCGCTAACGGATTTGACAATTTCAATGGCTACTCCTAGCCTTGTCGGGGTCCGTAAGCCCTGCCGGATGGTGCTGGCTTCTCTTTGCTTACCGGTCCGGTACCGCCGGGTCACCGCCCGTCCACGGTCCTTACGGGTTGCTCCAATAGGCCTCTCCTGCAGACGGTCACCACCGTCTGCCAACCTTGCTGTTCCGTCCGGGCCACACACCCGGACGCAGTCCGTCTCCTCCTTTACCACTTCACTTCAAAACTCATCTGCCCTGCTTTTCCCGCCTCCAGGACTGTGAACTCCTCGGTGGGCGGGACAAACCGCCTGGCCCACCCCCTGGTGTGGACATCAGCCCCTGGAGGAAGGCAACAAGGATTTTTGTTGGACTTTGGTGTGCCTAGCCGGGTTGTGGGGTGTGTTGGTGTAGTACCTGTGACGACCTGGCTTGTCCAGGGCGCCACACTGGTGTGGCATCCCAGTGGTCATGGGAGCCACAGTGGCATTGTTCTCTTCATCTGGAGGACAGTGTTGTGCCTGGACGCAGCGGGGAAGACCTCAATGTCAGGAACCATTACACACAACACTTCCTGACTCAGACCAGAAGGGGGAGCTAAAGCCCTGGTTGGGACAAGCCTTCCCTGTGCATTCTGGGATGGGAAGGGGTTAGTCAGAGGAACAGAAAGTGAAACCAAGCAGAACTCTGGAGGAGAGGAAAGAGAGACTGGTCACTGTAGAGAGCTGTCTGCAAGCTTTCCAGGACCGAGCGCATTGTACAGGACACCAGGGTCCTAGATTACTGGGTACTAAAGGCTCAGTAGTAAAACCCGGAGGGCAAGAGATTTCATGTTTCCTGACCCACAAACGAAGCCCTAAGGCTAAGTAGCAAAATAGAGCGCGGGGCCGCGGAGGAACACGCGGCGCCCTATACCCGGCTTGCGCTGCTTGTCAGATAGGGACATAGCATTAAGCAACCAAGAACCGGGGTCCCCAAGTAGCTACAAGCCACGGGGATCCGACATCCAAAGCGCATTCCTCCCTGCTACCAGGCTGACCGGACCACGGTAACCTCGGCACTACAACCTGTTACCAGTAAAGGTAAAATGAAACTACCAATCCGTGTCGTCTGGTTACTGTCGGCGGCCTCAGTCCTGCACCCCAACGCACCACTACTACCTCCATCATCTCCACCTGTGGGGAGCAGAAACATCCCGGCTGCTACTACCATCTGCCTCGGAGGATAGCGACAGCAGCGGCGGCTATTCTCTGGCTGCATATTACAGGTGACTTCATGAAATCAAACCTCCATTACCACCCCCTCCTTTATTGAACACCTCGGAGCCACAAAACCGGGCAAAAGGGCCACCCAGTGACATTCCCAGACTTCCACACCGGCCTGGTGATGAGTAACAGGTACGAGACCAGACCTGAACCCCCTGCCCCCTGGGTGCTACACTGGGAATTACAGTACCCCACGGAGAGGAAAGTGATGACACAAATTTGAAATTCATTTGCTTTAATTACCTAAAAGGAAAGAAGGGCACACTCTTTTTTCGTAGTATCATCCTCTGGCTACATATGCCAAAGACTTTCTCTCTTGCGATTCCTCTCGGCAGCCCGATACCCAGCTTTTGCATTAAGCTAGGGACCATCTTAGCACTATAAGCCAAGAGAACATGCTTACACAGTGGCAGGCCAACTACTACAGCAGGTCAGAAGCAGCAAGAAGCCATAGGATGATTGGTGGGAAATGGGCTCCTGCAGCTATGTCAAGAATTTGAGGTCCAGCTTCCAAGCGTCCTGGATTCAGAGGAACTGGCCAGATTTGAGGGCCCAATCCAGCTGCCTCGGCAGTCCTGACCTCCTCTCACCTTCTCTGGGGACAGGGCTGACATGAGCATAAATTAAATAACCAATTCTCTCCTCTGGTCACCGCCTGCTGTGAGATTCAGGTAGAGACTGAGTGAGTCGCACGATCAACAGTGACGTCACTCAGGTTAGGTGTAGTCATAGGTGGAGAACCACGCAAACCTCTAGCTGTGACCTCAAATGACCTGGGTGACAGGCTGACTTACTCTCACAGCGGGCGGTCATGTTCAAGATTTGTGGGGGCTGTCTTACTTTAATCTGTATCTGCATGTTTAAGACATAAAAAGAATACAATAGTGGAGCTCAACACAGGATGATACAATGATGATACTACATGGCAACAGCTGTGATGGCAACACACAGCACTGAGTAAAGAATTGCTCCACTATTGTGGGAACAGGGGTAGATGCTACTGTGAGGGTGTCATACTTTGTGGGGGGGCATCACTGCACAAGAGGGCTTTGTGATGGCAGCATACTTTGTACAGGAGGATTTGGAGCATCATACTGTGTGAGGGGCATCATAATGAAGGGGGTGCTGTGGGCGCATTTAGTTATATGGAGGATCATCAGGGGCATCATAATGTCTTTGTAGCAATCAATGTAAGGGGACATTGTTGGGATATTATATTATGTAGGGGAGCACTGGAGCATCATAATGTGTTTGTAGTAATCAATATGTGGGGAGGGGGTACTGTTGGGATATCATATCATGTGTGACCACTGGGGGCATCATAATGTGTTTGTAGGAATCAATATGCGGGGGCACTGTTGGGATAATTATATTATGTGAGAGCACGTGGGGCATAATAATGTGTGTGGATGGCACTGCGAGGGCATCATGTATGGGGCACTTTGTGGGTTTCATAATATGTAAAGGGGCATCACAATGTCTTTGTAGTGATCAATGTAAGGGGGGTATTATATTATATGTGAGAGCACTGGGGGCACAATAATGTGTATATATGGCATTGCGGGGTATCACTGTGTGGGGGACACTTTTTGGGTTTCATAATATATAAAGATGGCACTGTGGTGGCATCACATGTGTGGGGCACCATGGGGGCATCATAATATTTCTCTCTCTTTGGAGGTATGTGTACACACCATAGAGGCGTACCTCGCTGCTCCTATAGGAGCCCATAAAAGAGCAGGCATCGTCCTGGTTGGTGTCACGCCATTTTCTACTGGTGATTATTGGTGGTTCGATAAGAACCTTTATGGGACCCCCCACCTTAAACTGACAACAAGGGGGCAGGGTATTGATCCCCACTATGTGATGCGTGAAATAAAACTTTCCTGCTTAATTTCGCTTCATTTGTATCTTGAATTAATCATGAGAGTCTTCACAATGAGCGTCTCGTACCCTTGTGGGCATTGTGTGGGTGGAGTACAGATTAGTTCCAACAAGTGCTCAATAACTGGTGTACTGGGTATAACATTGGGAAAAAAAGGCAGAAATTATGTAGGAAATCTGATTTATGCTGTGGTGTGTGAGTATGCTGTGTTACACCCGAATTATCACATTATGAAACTCTATGGGGAAAATGAATGAGACTGTGTAGAAGAAAAATGCTGTCGCCCATAGCAACCAATCACAGCTCAGTTTTCATTTCTCAGAGTGCTTTTCAAAAATAAAAGTTGCGTTGTGATTGGTTGCCATGGGCAGCTTCACAAATTGGTCCTGAACTGGAAGATGTTTTACATCTTCACAGTTTTTAGCGTAAAACCTATCCTCTACGGCCATAGTACATGACCACAATGCACAGGCAGCTCTTATGACAATACCAACATCCGGGTTGTCCCAGCCTATAGGGAAGGTCGCCATCCACTATGTTCTCCTATATCAGAAATCTATTCATCATACTAATGAGACTTGGAAAATCCCAAGACGCTTGTGGCCGGTGGGGGCAATGTTATTATTAAATACAATGGAATAAGAAGTGGAGAAGTAGAATCAGGAGGTAGAAATGATGTAAGAAAATCCTAATATGGCTGCGAGACAAAGAAAGAACATTATAGAAACAGAGACAATGAGATTATGATGGAGACAGACGCAGCAAGATAACAGCAGAACCGAAAACCCTTGAGTTAGGTGGTCATAATATTTTAAAGGGTGGTAACTAGTGATGAGCGGGCACCACCATGCTCAATTGCTCAGTACTCATTACTAGTGATGAGCGGGCACTACCTTGCCCGGGTGCACAGTACTCGTAACTAGTGATGAGTGAGCACTACCATGCTCGGGTGCACAGTACTCGTAACTAGTGATGAGCGGGCACTACCATGCTCGGGTGCTCAGTACTGGTAACTAGTGATGAGCGGGCACTACCATGCTCGGGTGCTCAGTACTCGTAACTAGTGATGAGCGAGCACTACCATGCCCGGGTGCACAGTACTCGTAACTAGTGATGAGTGAGCACTACCATGCTCGGGTGCACAGTACTCGTAACTAGTGATGAGCGGGCACTACCATGCTCGGGTGCTCAGTACTGGTAACTAGTGATGAGCGGGCACTACCATGCTCGGGTGCTCAGTACTCGTAACTAGTGATGAGCGGACACTACCATGCTCGGGTGCTCAGTACTCGTAACTAGTGATGAGCGGACACTACCATGCTCAATTGTTCAGTACTCATTACTAGGGATGAGCGGGCACTACCATGCCTGGGTGCTTGATACTCGGAACTAGTAATGAGCGAGCAACTACCATGCTTGGGTGCTCGGTACTGGTAACTAGTGATGTGTGAGCACTACCATGCTCGGGTGCTCGGTACTTGTAAATGGTGATGTGCGAGTACTACCATGCTCGGGTGCTGGATACTCATAACTAATGATGAGCGAGCACTACCATGCTTGGGTGCTCGGTACTCGTCACTAGTGATGAGCGAGCAGTACCATGCTTGGGTGGTCCGTACTTGTAACTAGTGATGAGCCGGCACTACCATGCTCAGGTGCTCGGTACTTGTAACTAGTGATGAGAGAGCACTACCATGCTTGGGTGGTCCGTACTCGTAACTAGTGATGAGCAAGCACTACCATGCTCGGGTGCTCAGTACTCGTAACTAGTGATGAGAGGGTACTACCATGCTCGGGTGCTCAGTACTCGTAACTAGTGATGAGAGGGTACTACCATGCTCGGGTGCTCAGTACTCGTAACTAGTGATGAGCGGGCACTACCATGCTCGGGTGCTCAGTACTCGTAACTAGTGATGAGCGGGCACTACCATGCTCGGGTGCTCAGTACTCGGAACTAGTGATGAGCGAGCACTACCATGCTCGGGTGCTCAGTACTCGTAACTAGTGATGAGCGGACACTACCATGCTCAATTGCTCAGTACTCATTACTAGTGATGAGCGGGCACTACCATGCTCGGGTGCTCAGTACTCGTAACTAGTGATGAGAGGGTACTACCATGCTCGGGTGCTCAGTACTCGTAACTAGTGATGAGCGGGCACTACCATGCTCGGGTGCTCAGTACTCGTAACTAGTGATGAGCGAGCACTACCATGCTCGGGTGCTCAGTACTCGTAACTAGTGATGAGCGGGCACTACCATGCTCGGTTGCTCAGTACTCGTAACTAGTGATGAGCGGGCACTACCATGCTCGGGTGCTCAGTACTCGTAACTAGTGATGAGCAAGCACTACCATGCTCGGGTGCTCAGTACTCGTAACTAGTGATGAGCGGACACTACCATGCTCAATTGCTCAGTACTCATTACTAGTGATGAGCGGGCACTACCATGCTCGGGTGCACAGTACTCGTAATTAGTGATGAGCGGGCACTACCATGCCTGGGTGCTCGATATTCGGAACTAGTGATGAGCGAGTAACTACCATGATCGGGTGCTCGGTACTGGTAACTAGTGATGAGCGAGCACTACCATGCTCGGGTGCTCAGTACTCGTAACTAGTGATGAGAGGGTACTACCATGCTCGGGTGCTCAGTACTCGTAACTAGTGATGAGCGGGCACTACCATGCTCGGTTGCTCAGTACTCGTAACTAGTGATGAGCGGGCACTACCATGCTCGGGTGCTCAGTACTCGTAACTCGTGATGAGCGAGCACTACCATGCTCGGGTGCTCAGTACTCGTAACTAGTGATGAGCGGACACTACCATGCTCAATTGCTCAGTACTCATTACTAGTGATGAGCGGGCACTACCATGCTCGGGTGCACAGTACTCGTAATTAGTGATGAGCGGGCACTACCATGCCTGGGTGCTCGATATTCGGAACTAGTGATGAGCGAGCAACTACGATGCTCGGGTGCTCGGTACTGGTAACTAGTGATGTGCGAGCACTACCATGCTCGGGTGCTCGGTACTTGTAAATGGTGATGTGCGAGCACTACTATGCTCGAGTGCTAGATACTCATAACTAATGATGAGCGAGCACTACCATGCTTGGGTGGTCGGTAGTCCTAACTAGTGATGAGCGAGCACTACCATGCTTGGGTGGTCGGTAGTCCTAACTAGTGATGAGTGAGCACTACCATGCTCAGGTACTCAGTACTCATGACTAGTGATGACTGAGCACTACCATGCTTGGTACTCGTATCCAGCATTTGGACGTTCAGACGGGCTCAACTCGTGTACCAAGTATAATGGAGGTCCATGGGGAACTCGAGCATATTTCTGGAAAATCTTCTGGAAAAAAGCTGCAGTTCCTCATTGACTTCCATTATACTTGATACTCGAGTTCAGCCCATCCGAGCATCCAAATTCTCATTATGAGTACCGAGCACCCAGTCATGGTAGTGATCACTCATCACTAGTTATGAGTATCAAACCCCCAAACATGGTAATTCTCATTCATCACTAATTATAAGTACCGATCACCTGAGCATAGTAGTGCTCACTCATCACTAGTTATGAGTACCGAGCCCCCGAGTATGGTATAGAAAGGAAGGCCCTGGTGATAGGGGAAACCTCCTGCAATTCACCTGAGTTTGTACGCTATGCACCCCAAATGTCGCAATAGTGGTCCCACCATCGCCATCACATACCTAGGCCCTTGCTTGCCCTGAACTTACCCTGGCTAGTGAGAAGGCCTCTGAGAACACTAGTCTCACCACTGCAATAATACAGAACAAAGGTAAGAGAGACTGACAAAAGGAAAATAGACACAAAAAGGAAAACACTCCAAGATCCAGCAATGCAGCTAAGCACCACAGTTGCAATAGTTATCACTCCTCAGGTTCTTCTAGATAGCCTCCTTCCAAAGTGGTCAGCATAGCCGGCATCAGTTGGTAAGACATGTGACTTTTTATAGTGAAGGGGAGTGGTCACAAAAGAGCTGAACCTGTACAAAGGACAGCCAGATAGGAAAGAGTCGTTAACTACTACAGCACTAAAAGAAAGCAGATTCTCTTAAATACAAGTGTAGACCTGCACATAATAAGGCGTTGTCACCTTCTGGTCCCAGACTCTCCAGAGGTCTCACCAGAGCTGGAGACACTCATGACAAGGGTTGTCCAAAGCTGAGGACCCACCTCTATGTTGACCATATGAACTAGGGTGGTCTTCAGGAGACAAGCCCTTTAAATGAGACAAATATAATTGTGAACCAAAAATAGACAAACTGTGAATCGTGAAGTTGTGAATTTTCCAGTTTGTTTTAAGTAAAAAAGGACTTTTTTTTATTTTAGAAGGAAATCCTTTTCAAATTACAATCGGCCTTTTTCTCTGTATATACAGTACAGACCAAAAGTTTGGACACACCTTCTCATCTCTAGAACAACTGTGAAGAGGAGACTTTGTGCAGCAGCCTTCATGGTAAAATAGCTGCCAGGAAACCATTGCTAAGGACAGGCAACAAGCAGAAGAGACTTGTTTGGGCTAAAGAACACAAGGAATGGACATTAGACCAGTGGAAATCTGTGCTTTGGTCTGATGAGTCCAAATTTGAGATCTTTGGATCCAACCACCGTGTCTTTGTAGAAAAGGTGAATGGATGGACTCTACATGGCTGGTTACCACCGTGAAGCATGGAGGAGGAGGTGTGATGGTGTGGGGGGGCTTTGCTGGTGACACTGTTGGGGATTTATTCAAAATTGAAGGCATACAGAACCAGCATGGCTACCACAGCATCTTGCAGCGGCGTGCTATTCCATCCGGTTTGCGTTTAGTTGGACCATCATTTATTTTTCAACAGGACAATGACCCCAAACACACCTCCAGGCTGTGTAAGGGCTATGTGACTAAGAAGGAGAGTGATGGGGTGCTACGCCAGGTGACCTGGTCTCCATATTCACCTGACCTGAACCCAATCGAGATGGTTTGGGGTGAGCTGGACCGCAGAGTGAAGGCAAAAGGGCCAACAAGTGCTAAGCATCTCTGGGAACTCCTTCAAGACTGTTGGAAGACCATTTCCGGTGACTACCTCTTGAAGCTCATCAAGAGAATGCCAAGAGTGTGCAAAGCAGTAATCAAAGCAAAAGGTGGCTACTATGAAGAACCTAGAATATAAGACATATTTTCAGTTGTTTCACACTTTTGTAACTATTTCATTCCACATGTGTTAATTCATAGTTTTGATGCCTTCAATGTGAATCTACAATTTTCAAAGCCCTGAACATAAAGAAAACTCTTTGAATGAGAAGGTGTGTCCAAACTTTTGGTTTGTACTGGTATAAATTTTTCAGTTGTTTTCAAGAATTCTCAGATTCCTTTTAGCTCCTCTTCGTCGCCATTAATGCTTCCTTTGGGATATCAGTGATCTCAGACATCTGTTCCTAAGTCCACATTGATTCAGTTTTGTCCTTTTAAAGCATATTTTATTTTTGACCCTTTGTTAAGAAAAAATAAGATCTACCACTTAAAAATTCATTCTGAATTCATTCAATGTGACAGACTGGACACGTCTCCCCGAGCCTCTGTTACCACCATCTTATCATAACCCATAGTAAAAAAGATAGTATGGATAATGTGATCGGATACAAAGCTCCAGTAAACTGATAGAATGATCATTTATTTTTTTGGTAATGCAGATGCAGCATCTTTACTGATCTTCTTACACAAAAAATGTAATCAATTGTAGCAACCGGCATTAACCTGACACCTTGGAATATACACCGTGTGCAGAATTATTAGGCAAGTTGTATTTTAGAGGATTTTTTTTTTTATTATTGAAAAACAACTATGTTCTCCATCAACCCAAAAGACTCATAAATATCAAAGATTAATATTTTTGGAAGTTGGAGTGGGTTTTTTTTTAGATTTGTCTATCTTAGGGGGATATCTGTTTGTGCAGGTAACTATTACTGTTCAGAATAATTAGGCAACTTAATAAAAACCAAAAATTCCCATCTCACTTGTTTATTTTCACCAGGTAAACCAATATAACTGCACACAATTTAGAAATAAACATTTCTGACATGCAAAAACAAAACCCAAAAAAATGAGCAACCAATTTCGCCCCCTTTCTTTCTGATGACACTCAGCAGCCGACCATCCATAGATTCTGTCATTGCTTGATCTGTTTAGGATCAACATTGTGTGCAGCAGCCACCGCAGCCTCCAGACACTGTTCCCAGAGGTGGACTGTTTTGCCTCCCTGCAGATCTTACATTTTATGAGGGACCACAGGTTCTCTATGGGGTTCAGATCAGGTGAACAAGGGGGCCATGTCATTATTTTTTCATCTTTTATACCTTTACTGGCCAGCCACGCTGTGGAGTAGTTGGATGCATGTGATGGAGCATTGTCCTGCATGAAAATCATGTTTTTCTTGAACGATACCGACTTCTTCCTGTACCACTGCTTGAAGACGTTGTCTTCCAGAAACTGGCAGTATGTCTGGGAGTTGAGCTTCACTTCATCCTCAACCCGAAAAGGTCCCACAAGTTGATCTTTGATGATGCCAGCCCATACCAGTCCCCACCTCCACCTTGCTGGCGTCTGGGTCGGAGTGGAGCTCTCTGCCCTTTACTGATCAGCCTCTGGCCCATCCATCTGACCCATCAAGAGTCACTCTCATTTCATCAGTCCATAAAACCTTTGAAAAATCAGTCTTAAGATATTTCTTGGCCCAGTCTTGACGTTTTATCTTATGTTTCTTGTTCAGAGGTGGTGGTTTTCAGCCTTCCTTACCTTGGCCATGTCCCTGAGTATGGCACACCTTGTGCTTTTTGATACTCCAGTAACATTGCAGCTCTGAAATATGGCAAAACTGGTGGCAAATGGCATCTTGGCAGCTTCACGCTTGATTTTCCTCAAGTCATGGGCAGTTATTTTGTGCCTTTTTTGCCCATCACGCTTCTCGTGACCCTGTTGGCTATTTGCCATGAAACGCTTGATTGTTCAGTGATCACGCTTCAAACGTTTGGCAATTTCAAGACTGCTGCATCCCTCTGCAAGACATCTCACAATTTTGGACTTTTCAGAGCCCGTCAAATCTCTCTTCTGACCCATTTTGCCAAAGGAAAGTAAGTTTCCTAATAATTAAGCCCCCCTTATATAGGGTGTTGATGTCATTACACCGCACCCCTCCTCATTACAGAGAGGCACATCACCGGATTTACTTAATTGGTAGTTGGCTCTCAGCCTATACAGCTTGGAGTAGGACGACATGTATAAAAAACTATCATGTGATTAAAATACTCATTTGCCTAATAATTCTGCACACAGTATCCTGTATATTTATCTTTGCTTTTTAACAGGCAATCAATAATTTTTGGATTTCCAAATCAGTATTTTTTTTCTTAAATTTAGAAGACCGGCATGTAAGTGACAAGTCTGTACTAAGCCTTGTCAGGGAACTGAGATAATCCACATTAGTATTAATCCTTTTTTTAATAGGATTTTAAAATTGCAAATATTTTTGCAGAGGTAGGAATTACATGGTTAGATCGCAAGTATGTCCATCAAGTTCAGCTAGGGAAGAGGACATGGATGAAATGGAGAAAGAGTAAGTTTTAGAATTTTGGCCCCAATCCATAATTTGTATTATTTTAAAGCACCACTCCAAAAGTTTTTTTTTAGTGCATCACTGGAGTGGTCCAGCTTTAAAGGGAACCTGTCATCACTTTTTTCAGTATTGACCCAAAACTGTCACCTTCTGCAGCTCCTGGGCTGCATTCTATGAAGGTGCACCTTGTTCCTGACTCCCCTTGCAGACCTCAGAAATAACTTTATAAAATCTGACCGCCGCGTATGCAAATGACCTGTTCTGGTCGGATGGGCGTGCTCTTTTTCGGCTCTTGTTCCCACCTCCTGCCACTGTTTGCCGTCCTCCTTTGATGATTGATGTGTCTGACGACTCTGTCATCATCCACGTAGTTGGGCTGAATCTCGCGCATGCGCAGTCATTCCCCCGCTCACGCAAGTGCACTTCGCTCTGCCCCATTGCGGGCAGAGTATAAAACATAGGTGCGCTTGCGCGAGCCCATGAGCTAAATGCGCAGATTCGAGATTGTGAGCGAGCTCACAGGCTCGCGCAAGCGCACCTATGTTTTCTGCTCTGTCTGCAATGGGGCAGAGCGAAGTGCACCTGCGTGAGCCAGGAATGACTGCGCAGGCGCGAGATTCAGCCCAGCTACGGAGTCGTCAGACACGTCAATCTTCAAAGTAGGACGGCAAACAGCGGCAGGAGGGGGTGACAGGAGCCGAAAAAGAGTACACCCATCCGACCAGAACAGGTCATTTGCATACATGGAGGTCAGATTTTATAAAGTTATTTCTGGGGTCTGCAAAGGGAATCAGGAACAAGGTGCACCTTCATAGAATGAAGCCCAGGAGCTGCAGAAAGGGAGACTTTTGGGTCAATACTGATAAAATTGGTGAAAGATTCCCTTTAAATCCACATCCCCTGACCCTTTTGGGTGGGTTTACCATCTATCACCACCGCTCCAGTCAGCCTCAGCGATTTGTGACTTGCCAGAAGCTACAGTGCTTCATAGAGTGTACCGAAGGTCACTCTTCAACACATGTCTATGAGAGCCTCTTTCTGGCCTTGTTCTGGCTCTCATAGACTTGTGTGGGGCCCCGAGGCTCGGTGTCGGTGCAGCTGTGCATTACCTTCAGGGACTCCACGCGGCTGGATCTTGTCACAGGTAGGAAATCCTCTATTTTGATTGTCGTGACGCCACTCTCAGAATTGCGGTCAGTGGAGACCGCCACTGCAGGTTAGGGGTGCCTGGGGCTGATAGTGGGTGCAGTCAGTTGTAATAGCCTCCTGAGAGTGAGGCATGCCCCAGGGTCCCGCGTAGGTGTGTGGAACTACAAGTCGCAGAATGACTCACACGCACAAGCAGGATGTCTTTCAGGGGTTTTACTCACTGATGGTGGCAGGGTGAGTAACCCGGGCGTAGCTGGGATGAACCAGGCTGGAACCAGGTGTCCTTCAGGCTGACTTGTGAGGGTGACTACCAACTCGCCTTCCTTAGCCCGTTGTGTTTTGGGGTAACCCCTGCTTGAAGCCCTGCTGGGGTCGCCCAGGGAAGTTGCTGGTGCCTCTCTCCCCTTCTTTTTGGCCCGTTTGCTTGTAGCCTGGACCAGGTCACTCCGGCTGCTTGCCTCCTGTGAGCTATGGGCCCTCACTTTGCTACGTGGCTGCGGACTCTGTGGTGTTGTCTTGGGGGTGTAAAGTGCCCCCTCATGCAGGTTTGGCAAAGGACAGGTGGATCTATCCCTGCACTGGGACCTGCTACCCGTTTGGGCCTGGTATCTCCCTGACAGTCTCCTTACTCTCCACTCCGTTGCTCTCTCTTTAGCTGTGGGTGGATTTCGGGCAGCACTACCAGGTGACCGTTCTCCCCCGTCGGTAGTCACTGCGCGTACGTTGTCAGAATTGTGTAGAGCTACAGGGTCTGCTTCTGCTCTCCCTGAACTTCACCACTCAACTGTTTTCGGCTCACTCTTCCCTCCTCTCCTGTTCTTGCCTACGTCACCTAGCAACCAGGCTCTCTACCACACCCCTCGAGTGGAGATGGAGGCTTCGCCCCCTCCTGGGATCCCCAGGGGTCCTCTCAAAGGTAAATGTGTGAGACCTGATCACTATGCGCCTGTGTAGTCACACCTCGGTCAGCCTTCTGGATTACCTGTTTTGTACTGTCCCCAGCATGGGTGCAGTACTCAGTGGTGCCTGACCAGGTCAGGGGCGCCACACTTGCACTGAAGGCTTGGGATGTAGCTTCTGACTTTCACACAGTCAGACTCTACAGTCACAAGATTGTGCCATAGGACAGAAAAGGTGTCGGTAGAAGGTGAAGCTGCCAGAGGAGAAGTATAATACTGGTGACAGGGGGCTTACATTTAAAGCACTACTCCAGGGTGGACCCCTGGCAATCTCTCATCGGTCTCATTGCTTGGACCCCCAACAATCATCCATTCATCACCTATATTGTGAATAACTGATAAATCATAGTCTTGTGGATTGTCTGTAAAAAAAAAAAAAGAAGAAATCTCCAAGGCAAGATGGCAAATCTCCCAGAGAAATAAAAAAAATCTTGAGACCTCACAAGTAGCAGGTCTTGCGGAAGGTTGTGTGTAATTGTAGCACCTTACTGACTTACTCACCGCTCTTGCCGGGTTGCGTCCTCCCCCGCTGCCCTGGAGCTGTCCACCTGCTTTCTCCTCCTCCCGGGACCTGTGCACACTGCACAGGCTCCCTGGGAATGTGCTTAGGGCAGGTGCGCACACCGGCCCTCCTCTTAAAGGGCTGGCGTGCCATTTCCCAGAAATGCTTCTCAGCCGTATGCTGAGAGGTACTATGTATTGAGGCACCCTCCCACTAGGGGAGGTGCCTGCACAATGCCTTAGTTAGTCAGTCTTACAGGTCCCGTTATCCCTACCGTGCTCACCATTCATGTCAGTACCCATCGGCTTGTCTGCCTTACTCATGCCGCCTATACCTGCCTGCACCTGTGTCCGTACCTGAGTTCTGGGAGTCAGCTGCCACAGTCCTGGTCACTGCCCTGGGAGTGGTACCTGGCGTCTGCCTCGTGGCGGGCTCTTAGTCAAGCTCCTCCCACTAAAGGGTATGCCCGGGTTTCCCCTGTCGTCCAGTGGGTCCATTCCCGCTCAACGACTCAACAATACCAGCGGCGAGCATTATAGTAATGCCAAGGATGTCAATTTTACCTTTTAGAGGGCAGAAAACAAGGAGTGGAAAGGGTCCTTCACACACCGTAATCATCTTCCTCCCAGAAGAGTACACATACAAGGTTGCCAAGATAGTCCAACTTCTTTAAGGAACACATGTGATTAAAGGGTTGGTCCTAAAATAACACGTTATCCCCTATCAATAAGATAAGGGATCTAGGGGGTCTGATGGCCCAAGAACGGGGCTCTGAAACACCAATGACTAGACTCTGCACAACCCCATATTGAATGGTGCTTGGCTCCCACTCCATTCATTGTCTATGGGACTCACAATTTCTCTGCTATTTCCAGCGGAGTTATTTTTTATTATTTTTTTTATTATTTTTTTTTTTATTATTGCTATTTCCAGCAGTCCCATAGACAATGAAAGGAGCAGAGGCCAAACACCATTCAGCATGTGGCGGTGCAGAGGTCTAACATGAAGCACTATTAGGGTGCTTATCACACACCGGGGGACCTGGGTGCGAATACTATCTCTGACCGCAATATATCTTCCATGGAGGTGAATATTTGATATGTTACATGTCATTTTACTACTGCAAGAATGTAAAAAAAAAAAAAGCAACAATAAAATGAGGCGTTAAAATTTCTGCATTATGTTGTTTCCTTGAAAACCTTTTTACAATATTTGACTCCATGCGTTTTAATGAAAGGTTTTTACTGATTGTGTCGACCGTTAAATTAATTGAATTGATTTTCTGTGAAGTTCTCCTAATAAAGCTTTAATGAATTAATAAATTATAGAAGCAAATAGACGATTAGAGTGAAGTGAAGCGCCGCACAATTTATTTTAAAAATTCACATCCTCCAGGTGATTAGACATTGCCTATTGGGAAGAAAAAGGGCCAAATGTTATCCTCTATACCCTGTGCCTTCTCACTGTGAAACGCGTAGGTAAAGTGTCAGGCTTCGGAACTATGCTGGATCAGCAATGTCATGTGTGATGGTGGAATATGGGGGGTTGTGTATAATTTTGTGTAGGTTCGTATTTTAGGTGTGGTGCTCTGTCCAATCTGTGCATTCCTTGTGTGTACATTGTCCTGTTTGCAGGTTAATCACCCCCTGCCAGGCTTTTGCCCCTAAGTCTGGGGGAGAGGGCCTGGAATTCGGAGAGGGCCTGGAATCCACCCAAGCTCTATGCTTTCCTGGGGGATTATTCATTCTGGTTGACAAAGACAAGAGAGAAGGAGTAAGACTGATCCTCTGAGGGAGAAGCTGACACCCCAGAGAGACTATGAGAAACCCTGATTCCCCTGAAAAAGGACTGCTGGAGGATTGTGACTAACCTCCTGAGACATTTATCCCATTACTGGACTACTTTACCCTCTGTGGTGGATTATTTTATAGATATTCTGATTTGCATGGAATAAAGGATCTTTGGATTGTTCACCCATCTCTCGCTCTGTTGATTGTGTGATATTATTATTATTATTATTTATTATTATAGCGCCATTTATTCCATGGCACTTTACAAGTGAAAGAGGGTATGCGTACAACAATCATTAACAGTACAAGACAGACTGGTATAGGAGGAGAGAGGACCCTGTCCGCGAGGGCTCACAGTCTACAGGTGATATCGGAGAAGGAACCCTTGACATCATGTATATGGCTTCAGCACTTCTACTAGGGGAGATTATCTCCTGGAAAGCCACTGATTGGTGACCATTGGTCTAAGTCAATGGAAATCTATTTCTTCCGTAAGTGTCAGAGCAATGTGCTAAGTATGGGGCTCTGTTGCTGCAGACTGGTCATAGTGCGCATCCTGACCCCCATCCACAGGCAAAAGCTCCTACAATATACTTGCAAGCATCAAAACTGGACCATGGAGCAAAAGAGGACTATGACCTAGAATCACATTAACTTATCCATTATGTGAACAACCGGAACACACGGCACTGGGAAGAGATCAAGATGGCGGAAACCTTAGTTCCTGGCATAATTCGGATGTGACACACACTATCTACCTAAATACCGCACAGACCAACTACCATCCTACATGGAGGGATATTCCCTAATGGCATTGCCCTCTTTCTGCCAGATATAGACTATAAAAATTGGAGGGACATGGTCCTCTTTAAAGCATGAAGGATGAGGAAAATAACGGTTGGTCAAATGAAGAAGCTTAAAAGTTTTTTCATTCTAAAATATATTTCCCAACTGATGATCAGATGATTGCCACAATCCCAGATACTAAAACCCCCCCAGTGATTAAGTGGTAGTACAAAGGGAAGCTTCTGGTAGGAGCTGCCAATTATATTGGCTCCTTGCTTTGAAGCTGCCATTGGTTTAAGGAGTTGTACTGCTGTACCTCCCCAGCAGCACTCAAATCGCTCGGATCCAGGTGTCGCTACTCGTGGCTCAAGGGTCTCCGGACCAGGGGGCTCAGGGTCACTCTAAAATGTAATGGAGGGGGTTATTTACAGGGGATCAGATAGTTTGTGATGCCACCCGTGGTGTGCAGTAATGGGGAGTACCGCCGCTACCGTTGGGAGTACCTGGGGTGATGGAATGGGGGCAGCCAGATGACGTTACCCTCCACAGGTAGGGGAGGCCCCGGGACTCTGGATGGTAGGATGGTTTGCAGGGGAGCGTAGGCTCGCTGGGAGCAGGGGGTGATCAGGTACTCACTCAAAGCAGATTCTGACAACGTAGTGAACCAAGTCTCTGGGTGCCGCAGCCCTCTTGGGGGAGCCCGTCCAGGTTCCATCCCCTGCAGTACTGCCTGATGGCCCGGAGCCTGCCTCCGTGCACAAATTTTAGTAGTGTCCAAGTGGCCCGTAAAGCTTGAAGCTGTCCGGGCCCCGCTCCCCACTTTTTGTGTGAAGGAGCTGTGCTCTCAGGAGCTCACGCTTGGGATTCAGTGGGCTGCTTTAGTTGGAAAGCCCTATCCCCCTCGTTGCGCTAGTGCCCCCGATTTCTGAGTTTCGTGGGGACAGTCCAAAAAGGCCCTATCCTCTGCAGGTTAATTGCCGGGTTGCTTGAAGCCTCTCCCCAACCTAGGGTTCAGTACCCCGACGTGCTTTCGGTCCCAGACCGGCTATTGTACTTGCTGCTGACCGTCCTCCGAGACTAAGCCAGGCACCCAGGCCCAATATCCCGCGACCGGGTCTCCGACTCTTCCGGGTCCAGACCACCGTCTGCAACCCAATCGTCTCCTCCCCGGGGGCCACATGCTTCCTCCTAGCTCCTCACTGCTCGAGGGCTACCACTCAACTGACTTGTCACCTCCCACCTCACTGCCTGACCCCTAGGTGGGCAGCCCTATTCCAGCTTACCAGCCCACTGGTGTGCCTGACAGGGTGTGGTGCGAGGTGTGATTGGGATTTTTTGATGCTGATGGAGGCAGTGCTGCAGGTTGGGAACCTGGAACCAAGAAGGGTTGAGTCCTGCACTGGGAGATAAAGAGCGTGCAGTAACCTGTGACGACCTGACTAGTCCAGGGGCGTCACACTGCGGCGATAACATCACATCAACACATGTGACCGCTGCAGTCAATCACTGATCTCAATGGTCACACCGCTAAGGCTGGAGAATGGCTTCAGACCAGACTGGTGGTGCGGCAGAAGTTTTAACAGGTAAGCAATGCAATTTCATGTTGACAACCTATACTTTGAGCACAGCATCTGCATGCGTAGGTGTAAATCATACATCACATACACAAAAAGGATTCATCCATCTCAGTGCATCTTTTCTGCCAGACTCAGCAGGGCTGCAGGGGTTGTGAAGCACGGCAGAGCCCTTACAGAAATGATGATCCTATGGAACCCATCACCGGGATTTGGAGGGGTGGGGGAGTCCTTTTCATGTCTTTGATTCCAACATTCACAAAAACATCTGGTTGATCAAAAGCGTGAGCAATCTCTCATTTATAGACTGCCGGGCCGCTAGCAATGAACGTCTTATGAAAAGAGAACAATACGTAATAATATTAGCTACATTTTTAGATGCTCTGAAAGTGGCCAAGATTACAAAAAAAAGGGTAGATCAGAGTGATGAAATTCACAGCAGTCAACGGAGGACCAAGCGAGGGCAGAAGAAAAGGGCTAGCGCTATAATGAATGTGTCAAGTGTATATTCAAGAACATGAGAAATAATAAAGTCATTGTGCACCTGCGAGGGAGAGGTCCATCCGGCGCAAGCGGAAAACCACGCAACTAAACATAACCAAAAATCCAATTAGTCACTTTTTTTCTCGTTTAGTTATCAACGCTCCAATTTTAAATCCCCAAAGTTGCCATGTACGTAATAATAGAGGTGAATAAACACCATGCAAAGCTCTGGTAAAGGAACAAATAATGCCCCGGTTGAGGCTACTTCTTATTGTCAGTCTCGACAGGCGGATTAGAGAAAATGCATATGCATGCAGTAGCTAATTAGATCTGTCAAGGTTGACCTACACCAACGAATATTTCTCCCAAGGTCTTTTTAGTACTGAGCTGCATAGTACAGATCACTACTAATTAATGTCAGTGGCTTTTTTAATGGGTAAGTTATAACGAAGCAAGATCAGGATGGTTGGAGGACTGGTTGGTTTGTTGGTTGCTGGTTGGTTCGGTGATATAGCACAATTGTGGTTCAACCTTTCCTACATCTCCAACCAGACATATTAACATACCACTGAGAAGCCTGAAGACCCCTAATAGAAAACAGAGTGAAACCTTTACTCATACAAACATAGGTATCAATATCGATGAAAAAGAACCGAGTGTTCGAAACGCGTAAGGTTGTTACATGTCTCTGGATTCGATTTTAACTTTTTGGTTGTAAGCTTATTCAATAAAGAAGTATTTTTATGGCATCAATGCTGGATTTCATCCCATTAAACCTTCACTCATGTCATCATCAGGAGTCTTTAAAATTAAGAAAACTACTCTACATGAGATGGGTGATGTATGCCCATGACTGTACACATCGTAGATGCAGCCCATGCTCTGCTAAGAGGGATGTCACGGTTCCAATGCGTGTAGCATCTTGTGTTGTTATGTTCTACCATGCTCTACTGCAGAGCCGGTACTTGCTGTTCCATCACGTAGAGCTTTTGCCGGTTTGGATGCTCTGCTGTTTGTCTTGAGCACCTATGTACAGGTTGTCTCTGAGCACTGGTTTCTACGCTGGTCCTGGGAGGTGCTTATGCAGATGTTCCTGGTGATTTCTCTGCTTCATTAGGGAGCATGCTCGCCCGAAACATCACCAGTCATACTTCCTGGTTATAGAGTAGTGCTCTGAGCTCCCATAATGTTCAGTGATCTGATCTTGGCTCTCAACTCTGGACTATTGTTGACTTTTCTCTGCCTGACTCCCTATTTTTGTTGTTACCTCATTGCTTCTGACCTCAGACCTCCTCCTGACCACGTCTCTTCCTGCTCCCTGTATCCTGTATGAACTCTCCCGAAATCCTGACCATTGGCTTGTATCTTCACCTCGTATCTGTCTGCTCCCTGTGTCCTGTCGTTACCTCCTGGCTTCTGACCTCAGACCTCCTCCTGACCACGTCTCTTCCTGCTCCCTGTATCCTGTACCAACTCTCCTGGAATCCTGACCATTGGCTTGCATTGTCACCTCGTATCTGTCTGCTCCCTGTGTCCTGTCGTTACCTCCTGGCTTCTGACCTTGGTTTGTCTGACTACCTCTCCATTCACTGCACACAAGTAGTGTCTAGCACCACCTAGTGACGGGAATCACAAGGGCATTGGACTGGGAAGACTCAGACTTGGCGTGGCCCAAATCTTTTGCACTAGGTGGGACAGTCAATATTCGACTTCCCTATCTAGAGTGACTCCATCATTAGGGTGGAGAATAGTTATAAGATTATTGAAGGGCTTGGAAGGGGAAACATACATGTCGGACCTAGCTTCACCATGCGGAATCTTTTGTTAGATATATTTTTGTAATGGGTCCCTCATGTGGTCTCAATCGATATGATCTATGAGTCTAAAGGTTCATTTACACTGCAAGAATATTGTAAACAAGCATCACTAGGAAGACTCGTTTCCCGATAATCTTGTAGTGGAAACAGGCTACAGATCACCTGAGCGGGACACTCATTCATCGGGTGAAATGATCTTTTATGCTGCACAAAAAATGATAATTTTCGGCAGCACACCATCATGTGTAACCAAGACTCATGCTCCTAAGAATAATGGCAGTCAATGTGCACTGAACAATGTGCTATAGATCAATCAATGCTCATCTGATGCTGGTTTAGCCCAAGTAGACAGTCTATTAAAATTATCACAGGGAGTTTTGCACAAACTTTACTGACTGTCATGGTGGTGTCAGGCTCTGTTCAGATTACATATTGTGACTTTCCACCCGATGGTTTCTCTAGTGTCTTGGATCAACACAGGCAGATTTGGGTGCCAACCTGCTGTGTACTGATACATAGACATTCTAGCAAGAGTTAATCCCTGCTGGTCTGCTTGCTCTTTTGATCACATGTTGTGGTGAGGCCTATCACATCTGCTCGCCTCCTATTTATGCTGGTTGAATACTTCCACCCATGCCAGCTATAGTTTGTCTTTGTTGGTCTGTGAATTGTGGTGTCCCAGACTTTCTGGTGAAAGGTTGTGCTTATAGCTTGTTGTGGTTGTTTACCCTTGTTGTTTTATATTTTTCTTCCTGCTCTTGTTTTTCCTCCTGAATCTCTTATTGTCTCTACCTTTGTATATATATATATATATATGCTGTGTGACAGAGTTTTGGTTTTCCCTTGTCTGTCTTTATCTGTGGGTTTCAGCTGACTCCTGTCCTGTGCCTCCCTGGGGGGAGGGGGAATCAGATCAGAACCGGTCAGGAGCAGGGCCTGGAAGGAGACTCAGGCCTTTCCACCATCGGGAGTATCCCTGAAATTAGTTATAGCAGAGGGTCCCCTAGCTTGAGGGACAACTTTTGAGCCTAGTTCCCCACTATCCTATAGTCATCATCATGACAGAAATGCTGATCAGCAAACAACAGATGTCATTTAGTGTCCCAGGTGGGCCCGTGTAAACCCTTAACAGTTAGTTAATAGATCCCATTTTACCGATGGGATGTTGGAAAAATGCAGTGTCTTTTCTGGATCCCAGAAAATTACTGGAGTATGTAGAACAGGTACTCAAGACTGCATGTTACAATGGCGAGGTGGATTTTCTGCCTCCTTTGCAGAGGATTACTAGATTGAGTAGATCTAATCATCAGTGCATTTGGGAGTGGCGAGATGTTGTATTTGACTCCTAGCAGTGGATTACTAGATCCCTTTTAGATAAGTGTTAGTAAAATTTAGAATTTTTCTGGAGTAAATAAATCCATTTATCAAGCGTGCTTGTGGTAATGGAATTATGTCTTCTCGATCCTTTGCTAAAAGTTACTGACATATGTAAATCTTATTTTACAAATTGGAAAGATGGGTTTTCTGGATCATTTACAGTGGATTAATAGAGTAGGTAGAGCCAATGGTCAACAGCTTTATTGCAATTGAGAGGAATCTTTTCTGGATCCATTGCAGAGGGCTATTGACGTAAGTAGATCCAGTGGTCAAGAGGCAAAGGCAATGAAGAAGTATATTTTTTAGATCCTTTGTGGGAGATTACTGAAGTTGGTTGATCCTATTGCCAACAATAAATTAACGAAGAGTGGTATTTTCTAGGTTCTTTGCAGATGGTTACTAGAGTGTGTATGTCGTATTGTCAAGAATGTATGTGACAATGGAAAGGTCTCTCTTCTGTATTGTTTTCAGATAACTGAGTGGGTAGATCCCATAGTCTACAGCAGTGGTCTGAAATATGGCTTGTGATCTCCTGCTATGATATGGCCCAGCCACGGGGGTAGCCAACACCACTGTTCCTTTACAATTGAATGTGTGTCCTTGCCGCGCATAAACCCAGCTTCATTACCGGGGCTCCCCCTCCAACAGTACTTTGGGCAACAAGAAGGTTTTACTTCTTGATCTTTTGCCGAGGATTACTGGAGGTCGCAGATCCTATGTGGCAATGGAGAGTTATTACTTATCCATGAGATGCAATCACTACTTACGGGCATACTAGGTGGAAGAGTAGTCAGGAAAGCCAGGGTCTGGTAATGGTAGGACACATATGAGCACAAGGAGTAAACGGAGGTGTAGTCAGATCAATATCCAAGGGTCAGAATTCCAGGAGAGCACATAATAGGTTCAGGGAGAAAACAGAGACGTGGTCAGGAAATGGTCCGAGGTCAAAAGCCAGGAGGTCACGACTGGAATAGGGAGTGGGCATAGAAAAGTCAAATAACAATCCAGGGTCAGAACACACAGATGACACTAGCAGAGGCAACAGCACAACAGCAGAACCAGAAAATACAACTGGCAAATTTCTGGATGAGCATGCTCAGTAAAAAGCCTGAGCAAAGAGGAACACCTGAGTAATCAGCACCAACAAGCTGCTCAGTAACTCAGGAAGGCGCAGCAGAGCATCTCCAAAGGCAAGATGCTCTGCACAGAAGAATCGTGTAGCTGTCAGGAATGTAATTCAGGAAAACACAGAAGAGCATCTTCTAGTCTGCAAGATGCTCTGCACAGAGGAATTGTGACAATTCATCCTTTGTGGAGGATTACTGGAGTTTTGTTATACAAAAAGAGAATCAGTAATTCCCAATAAAATGCCGTTCTTCCATTCGCCTGTTGCAGGGTTGGCTTGGCTTTCGGGGATGACTGACACTTGCGTCTTCAGTCCAAGGACTGCTCTACGTAATTGACATAACTGATCATGTTTTTTTCTCATTGCCAGCAATAAACCTTTCTCATTTTATCTAATGTCCCGACCCCTTTCTCTCAGTTATTAGATTTCAGCATGGATATGAGAACACATTATGTGTGGATGCGATTATGTCATCGTTTACTTGCCGAGAATGCAGAGAGGTGTCAAGGTGATCTCTTCTGCTGGAAATACAGAAATGGCCTCATATGAATTCTCGAATTGTACAGAGGTCATTAATGCTTGCAGAAAAATGCAATATAATACAGCGGGAGAGGAGGGGTTTTTTTTTTTGCATCTTTATGTAATGGGGTCGTAGATGAGGTCGGAAGAATACTCAATTAACTTTGGTATATCTGTGCCAAGAGAGGCATTTTAGGGTTTAGTGTTTTCAAGAAATGTCGGCACCGAAGCAAGTGAATACAAGCATTTCTCACTTCATTCTTTTACATCTACTTTTTGTCTCATTTACAGCTCATGCTTTACAGCAGAGGCCCCCAAACTTTCTGACCATGAGAGCCACATTCGGCTCTGGGAGAGGGTCAAGAGCCACATCCAGCTCTGAAAGTCATGAGCCACATCCAGCTCTGAAAGTCATGAGCTACATCCAGCTCTGAAAGTCATGAGCCACATCCAGCTCTGAAAGTCATGAGCCACATCCAGCTCTGAAAATCATGAGCCACATCCAGCTCTGAAAGTCATGAGCCACATCCAGCTCTGAAAGTCATGAGCCACATCCAGCTCTGAAAATCATGAGCCATATCCAGCTCTGAAAGTCACCAGCCACATCCAGCTCTGAAAATCATGAGCCATATCCAGCTCTGAAAGTCACCAGCCACATCCAGCTCTGAAAGTCACCAGCCACATCCAGCTCTGAAAGTCGTGAGCCACATCCAGCTCTGAAAGTCACAAGTCACATCCATCTCTGAAAGTCATGAGCTACATCCAGCTCTGAAAGTCACCAGCCACATCCAGCTCTGAAAGTCATGAGCCACATCCAGCTCTGAAAGTCATTAGCCACATCCAGCTCTGAAAGTCATGAGCCACATCCATCTCTGAAAGTCATGAGCCACATCCAGCTCTGAAAGTCATGAGCCACATCCATCTCTGAAAGTCATGAGCCACATCCAGCTCTGAAAGTCAACAGCCACATCCAGCTCTGAAAGTCATGAGCTACATCCAGCTCTGAAAGTCATGAGCTACATCCAGCTCTGAAAGTCATGAGCCACATCCAGCTCTGAAAGTCACCAGCCACATCCAGCTCTGAAAGTCATGAGCCACATCCAGCTCTGAAAATCATGAGCCATATCCAGCTCTGAAAGTCACAAGTCAGATCCAGCTCTGAAAGTCATGAGCCACATCCAGCTCTGAAAGTCGTGAGCCACATCCAGCTCTGAAAGTCACCAGCCACATCCAGCTCTGAAAGTCATGAGCCACATCCAGCTCTGAAAGTCATGAGCCACATCCAGCTCTGAAAGTCACGAGCCACATCCAGCTCTGAAAGTCACGAGCCACATCCAGCTCTGAAAGTCACGAGCCACATCCAGCTCTGAAAGTCATGAGCCACATCCAGCTCTGAAAGTCATGAGCCACATCCAGCTCTGAAAGTCATGAGCCACATCCAGCTCTGAAAGTCATGAGCCACATCCAGCTCTGAAAATCATGAGCCACATCCAGCTCTGAAAATCATGAGCCATATCCAGCTCTGAAAGTCACAAGTCAGATCCAGCTCTGAAAGTCACCAGCCACATCCAGCTCTGTAAGTCATGAGCCACATCCAGCTCTGAAAGTCACGAGTCACATCCAGCTCTGAAAGTCATGAGCCACATCCAGCTCTGAAAATCATGAGCCACATCCAGCTCTGAAAGTCACGAGTCACATCCAGCTCTGAAAGTCATGACCAACATCCAGCTCTGAAAGTCACAAGTCACATCCAGCTCTGAAAGTCACCAGCCACATCCAGCTCTGTAAGTCATGAGCTACATCCAGCTCTGAAAGTCATGAGCTACATCCAGCTCTGAAAGTCATGAGCCACATCCAGCTCTGAAAGTCACGAGCCACATCCAGCTCTGAAAGTCATGAGCCACATCCAGCTCTGAAAGTCACGAGCCACATCCAGCTCTGAAAGTCACCAGCCACATCCAGCTCTGAAAGTCACGAGCCACATCCAGCTCTGAAAGTCACCAGCCACATCCAGCTCTGAAAGTCGTGAGCCACATCCAGCTCTGAAAGTCATGAACCAAATCCAGCTCTGAAAGTCATGAGCCACATCCATCTCTGAAAGTCATGAGCCACATCCAGCTCTGAAAGTCATGAGCCACATCCAGCTCTGAAAGTCATGAGCCACATCCAGCTCTGAAAGTCATGAGCCACATCCAGCTCTGAAAGTCACCAGCCACATCCAGCTCTAAAAGTCATGAGCTACATCCAGCTCTGTAAGTCATGAGCCACATCCAGCTCTGAAAGTCACAAGTCACATCCAGCTCTGAAAGTCACCAGCCACATCCAGCTCTGTAAGTCATGAGCTACATCCAGCTCTGAAAGTCATGAGCCACATCCAGCTCTGAAAGTCACGAGCCACATCCAGCTCTGAAAGTCATGAGCCACATCCAGCTCTGAAAGTCACGAGCCACATCCAGCTCTGAAAGTCACGAGCCACATCCAGCTCTGAAAGTCACGAGTCACATCCAGCTCTGAAAGTCACCAGCCACATCCAGCTCTGAAAGTCACGAGCCACATCCAGCTCTGAAAGTCATGAGCCACATCCAGCTCTGAAAGTCATGAGCAACATCCAGCTCTGTAAGTCATGAGCCACATCCAGCTCTGAAAGTCATGAGCCACATCCAGCTCTGAAAGTCACCAGCCACATCCAGCTCTGAAAGTCATGAGCCACATCCAGCTCTGTAAGTCATGAGCCACATCCAGCTCTGAAAGTCATGAGCCACATCCAGCTCTGAAAGTCACGAGCCACATCCAGCTCTGAAAGTCACCAGCCACATCCAGCTCTGAAAGTCACGAGCCACATCCAGCTCTGAAAGTCACGAGCCACATCCAGCTCTGAAAGTCATGAGCTACATCCAGCTCTGAAAGTCATGAGCCACATCCAGCTCTGAAAGTAATGAGCCACATCCAGCTCTGAAAGTCACAAGTCACATCCAGCTCTGTAAGTCATGAGCCACATCCAGCTCTGAAAGTCATGAGCCACATCCAGCTCTGAAAGTCATGAACCACATCCAGCTCTGAAAGTCATGAGCCACATCCAGCTCTGAAAGTCACGAGCCACATCCAGCTCTGAAAGTCACGAGTCACATCCAGCTCTGAAAGTCATGAGCCACATCCAGCTCTGAAAGTCACCAGCCACATCCAGCTCTGAAAGTCATGAGCCACATCCAGCTCTGTAAGTCATGAGCCACATCCAGCTCTGTAAGTCATGAGCCACATCCAGCTCTGAAAGTCATGAGCCACATCCAGCTCTGAAAGTCACCAGCCACATCCAGCTCTGAAAGTCACGAGCCACATCCAGCTCTGAAAGTCACGAGCCACATCCAGCTCTGAAAGTCATGAGCTACATCCAGCTCTGAAAGTCATGAGCCACATCCAGCTCTGAAAGTCATGAGCCACATCCAGCTCTGAAAGTCACAAGTCACATCCAGCTCTGTAAGTCATGAGCCACATCCAGCTCTGAAAGTCATGAGCCACATCCAGCTCTGAAAGTCATGAACCACATCCAGCTCTGAAAGTCATGAGCCACATCCAGCTCTGAAAGTCACGAGCCACATCCAGCTCTGTAAGTCATGAGCCACATCCAGCTCTGAAAGTCATGAGCCACATCCAGCTCTGAAAGTCATGAGCCACATCCATCTCTGAAAGTCATGAGCCACATCCATCTCTGAAAGTCATGAGCCACATCCAGCTCTGAAAGTCATGAGCCATATCCAGCTCTGAAAGTCATGACCAACATCCAGCTCTGAAAGTCATGAGCCATATCCAGCTCTGAAAGTTATGAGCCACATCCAGCTCTGAAAGTCATGAGCCACATCCAGCTCTGAAAGTCATGAGCCACATCCAGCTCTGAAAGTCGTGAGCCACATCCAGCTCTGAAAGTCATGACCAACATCCAGCTCTGAAAGTCACGAGCCACATCCAGCTCTGAAAGTCATGAGCCACATCCAGCTCTGAAAGTCATGAGCCACATCCAGCTCTGAAAGTCATGAGCCACATCCAGCTCTGAAAGTCATGAGCCACATCCAGCTCTGAAAGTCACCAGCCACATCCAGCTCTGAAAGTCATGAGCCACATCCAGCTCTGAAAGTCACGAGCCACATCCAGCTCTGAAAGTCACGAGTCACATCCAGCTCTGAAAGTCATGAGCTATATCCAGCTCTGAAAGTCATGAGCCACATCCAGCTCTGAAAGTCACAAGCCACATCCAGCTCTGAAAGTCACCAGCCACATCCAGCTCTGAAAGTCACGAGCCACATCCAGCTCTGAAAGTCATGAGCCACATCCAGCTCTGAAAGTCACCAGCCACATCCAGCTCTGAAAGTCATGAGCCACATCCAGCTCTGAAAGTCATGAACCAAATCCAGCTCTGAAAGTCGTGAGCCACATCCAGCTCTGAAAGTCACGAGCCACATCCAGCTCTGAAAGTCATGAGCCACATCCAGCTCTGAAAGTCATGACCAACATCCAGCTCTGAAAGTCATGAGCCATATCCAGCTCTGAAAGTTATGAGCCACATCCAGCTCTGAAAGTCATGAGCCACATCCAGCTCTGAAAGTCATGAGCCACATCCAGCTCTGAAAGTCGTGAGCCACATCCAGCTCTGAAAGTCACGAGCCACATCCAGCTCTGAAAGTCATGAGCTACATCCAGCTCTGAAAGTCGTGAGCCACATCCAGCTCTGACAGTCATGAGCCACATCCAGCTCTGAAAGTCACGAGTCACATCCAGCTCTGAAAGTCATGAGCCACATCCAGCTCTGTAAGTCATGAGCCACATCCAGCTCTGAAAGTCATGAGGCACATCCAGCTCTGAAAGTCACCAGCCACATCCAGCTCTGAAAGTCATGAGCCACATCCAGCTCTGAAAGTCACCAGCCACATCCAGCTCTGTAAGTCATGAGCCACATCCAGCTCTGAAAGTCATGAGCCACATCCAGCTCTGAAAGTCATGAGCCACATCCATCTCTGAAAGTCATGAGCCACATCCATCTCTGAAAGTCATGAGCCACATCCAGCTCTGAAAGTCATGAGCCATATCCAGCTCTGAAAGTCATGACCAACATCCAGCTCTGAAAGTCATGAGCCATATCCAGCTCTGAAAGTTATGAGCCACATCCAGCTCTGAAAGTCATGAGCCACATCCAGCTCTGAAAGTCATGAGCCACATCCAGCTCTGAAAGTCACCAGCCACATCCAGCTCTGAAAGTCATGAGCCACATCCAGCTCTGAAAGTCATGAACCAAATCCAGCTCTGAAAGTCATGAGCCACATCCAGCTCTGAAAGTCATGAGCCACATCCAGCTCTGAAAGTCGTGAGCCACATCCAGCTCTGAAAGTCACGAGCCACATCCAGCTCTGAAAGTCACCAGCCACATCCAGCTCTGTAAGTCATGAGCCACATCCAGCTCTGAAAGTCATGAGCAACATCCAGCTCTGTAAGTCATGAGCCACATCCAGCTCTGTAAGTCATGAGCCACATCCAGCTCTGAAAGTCACGAGCCACATCCAGCTCTGAAAGTCATGAGCCACATCCAGCTCTGAAAGTCATGAGCCACATCCAGCTCTGAAAGTCACGAGCCACATCCAGCTCTGAAAGTCACGAGCCACATCCAGCTCTGAAAGTCATAAGCCACATCCAGCTCTGAAAGTCATGAGCCACATCCAGCTCTGAAAGTCATGAGCCACATCCAGCTCTGAAAGTCACCAGCCACATCCAGCTCTGAAAGTCATGAGCCACATCCAGCTCTGAAAGTCATGAACCAAATCCAGCTCTGAAAGTCATGAGCCACATCCAGCTCTGAAAGTCATGAGCCACATCCAGCTCTGAAAGTCATGAGCCACATCCAGCTCTGAAAGTCATGAGCCACATCCAGCTCTGAAAGTCATGAGCCACATCCAGCTCTGAAAGTCACCAGCCACATCCAGCTCTGTAAGTCATGAGCCACATCCAGCTCTGAAAGTCATGAGCCACATCCAGCTCTGAAAGTCATGAGCCACATCCAGCTCTGAAAGTCACCAGCCACATCCAGCTCTGAAAGTCATGAGCCACATCCAGCTCTGAAAGTCATGAACCAAATCCAGCTCTGAAAGTCATGAGCCACATCCAGCTCTGAAAGTCATGAGCCACATCCAGCTCTGAAAGTCGTGATCCACATCCAGCTCTGAAAGTCACGAGCCACATCCAGCTCTGAAAGTCATGAGCCACATCCAGCTCTGAAAGTCATGAGCCACATCCAGCTCTGAAAGTCACCAGCCACATCCAGCTCTGAAAGTCATGAGCCACATCCAGCTCTGAAAGTCATGAACCAAATCCAGCTCTGAAAGTCATGAGCCACATCCAGCTCTGAAAGTCATGAGCCACATCCAGCTCTGAAAGTCGTGATCCACATCCAGCTCTGAAAGTCATGAGCCACATCCAGCTCTGAAAGTCACGAGCCACATCCAGCTCTGAAAGTCATGAGCCACATCCAGCTCTGAAAGTCATGAGCCACATCCAGCTCTGAAAGTCATGAGCCACATCCAGCTCTGAAAGTCACCAGCCACATCCAGCTCTGTAAGTCATGAGCCACATCCAGCTCTGAAAGTCATGAGCAACATCCAGCTCTGTAAGTCATGAGCCACATCCAGCTCTGTAAGTCATGAGCCACATCCAGCTCTGAAAGTCATGAGCCACATCCAGCTCTGTAAGTCATGAGCCACATCCAGCTCTGAAAGTCATGAGCCACATCCAGCTCTGAAAGTCACGAGCCACATCCAGCTCTGAAAGTCACGAGTCACATCCAGCTCTGAAAGTCATGACCAACATCCAGCTCTGAAAGTCATGACCAACATCCAGCTCTGAAAGTCATGAGCCACATTCAGCTCTGAAAGTCATGAGCCAAATCCAGCTTTCGCCCTCCTCACAGTAATGACACCCATAGACCCCATTACCAGTACAATAACAGCCACAGCTTTTCCACAGAAGTCACACCGAGATCCAGGGGTTCCTACGTGACCTCCCACTCAGATCTGCTCTTCTATGTGGGGCTCCTCCCCATCTGGAGACCTGCTATTCATAGCTCTTTGCAAGACCTGACGCTTATGCACCAAGCTGGTAGACAGCCACAAGCCACACAGGTTGTGGACCCCTGCTTTACAGTATAGCTCTGCTTTCTCAGATTGGCTTCTGTGTATAAACCTAAGCCCAGCAACACAAGGATAGAAAGATTACAAACTTCAAGTAACTACTATGCTATGGTCATCAGTTGAGTACCCTCAATAAGCGTATTTCTATAGCAGAGGCATAACCAAGAGCTCCTGGACCCCAAAATCTGTAATAAAACCTCTGTTCTTAATCCTGGTGTCTCATGCAGCACAGAGGTCTTTGCACTCCCTCCATTATTTTTTGGTACCTGCTAACTCTGCACCCATTTTGGCTACATCCCTTGTCTGTAGATCTACTTTAATACATATTACAGATTGTCCAGTCTCTTTAATTCCTCGTTTCCTCTTCTGGCTCTTTTGATTACTTCCTTGCATTAGAGAGTTTCCTTTTCGCAGAGTGCAATGATGACCGTCTCATTTCCTACTGCATCATTTCTACAATGATGAGAATACAGATTTAGAGAACGATCCATCAAGCATCGCTGGCTCCAGCTCCGCGGGATACATTACACATTGTCAGGGTCTTATATATTCATGTTCCAGTATTCGCCTATTCTAGGATGTATATCACACCTCGTAACAGAGCAGCACAAATATAATTAGTAATCAATAGGTCGATAATGAGAAAATGTCTTGGCCTTCTCACACTAACGACAAGAGAAATTTCCTCTGAAGTCTGTGTGTTTTTATACAGAGAGACATCTGGGTATTAGGAGATGAGTGGTCTATATTTTTAATGTATTTTTTCAGCCTTCAGCTTGATCTCAAGACATGACGACTTAATGGATGAATGCTCTGTAGGAAGATTGATCTTGTGCATCCTAGATAGGTCCACCAGGGTCTTCACCTAGATAGGTGCATAAGAGTCTTCTCTACCTAGATAGGTGCACAAGGGTCTTCTCCACCTAGATAGGTGCACCAGGGTCTTCTCCACCTAGATACGTGCACCAGGGTCTTCTCCACCTAGATAAGTGCACCAGGGACTTCTCCACCTAGATAGGTGCACCAAGGTCTTCACCTAGATAAACCCACCAGGGTCTTCTCCACCATTATTTTGATAGTATCAAGCCATCAGGTTTCTGATCTTCCTCTTCGTATTGTTCCTTCTATTTTTCCGACCATGATGTCCTTTTCCGGTTATTGCTCTCTTCGTATGATGTGTATATACCTGGCAGAAATATCAGGTGTGGAATTTTTTTTTTGTGGGAATCTAAAAAACAAAATCTAAAAGAAAAAAATACTTGGCCATAAACCTACCGGAGCTTTTTCTCCAGATCTTTCCAGACATGGTCTACTCCAAACTTGGTCTCCCAGAGTGCCCAAAAGTGTAATAGACACTTTGACCCGAGAAAGGCGCCCAAAAAGATTGGTTCGAAGATGGCGAACAGAGTACGATAACCTAAGTCAATAGGTTACAAGGGAAATGCTAAGAAGCACACATGTGGATCAGGTGGGCAACACGTGTTTACTGAGCTGGAAGACATGATCTGTGAATGAGTCGCTGATAGAAGAGCAGTGTCACACCCAACGATTGTCATGGCGGCATGAGACAGTGTTCACATTGCAGATTCTGACACTCCGCCCAATGGTTTCCTTGGAGTACTGATCTACTCAGGCAGACTTGGGTGTTGACCAGCTATGTGTTCAGTCGTAGACAGGTTAGCAAGAGTTAACCTCTGTTAGCCTGCTTGTTAGGCTTCTGGGATCACATGTTGTAAGGAAGCCTAACACACCTGCTCCTCTCATACTTAGGTTATAGGAGATCTTCTACCCATGCCAACTATAGTTTTTGCTGTGTTGGTCTATGTGCTGTGGTATCCCAGATTTGTTGAAGAGAGAGTAGCTTGTCCTTGATGTTGTTGTGGAGTTTACCTGTTGTCTAGTTATTTCTACCCTGCTTTTGTTTTCCTCCTAATCTCTTATTGTCGTATACCTCTATGTGTGTGTGCGGTGTGACAGAGTTTTGGTTTCCCTTGTTTGTCTATTTCTATGGGTTAATTCACACTCCTGTGGAAGGGGAGGGGGTATAAGATCAGGACTGGTCAGGAGCAGGATCAGGAAGGAGACTCAGACATCCCCACCATTAGGGGTATCTCTGAGAATAGGGATCACAAAGTGTCCTCTAGTCTGAGGGTCAGCTTAGGGGACACCTCTGTGTGTGTGCTGTGGGACATAGTTTTGGTTTCCCCTATTTGTCTATTTCTGTGGGTTAAATCAAACTCCTGTGGAGGGGTAGGGGGTATAAGATCAGGACTGGTCAGAATCAGGAAGGAGACTCAGACATCCCTACCATTAGGGGTATCTCTGAGAATAAGGATAGCATAGGGTCACCTAGTCTGATGGTCAGCCTAGGGGACACCTCTGTGTGTGTGTGTGTGTGTGTGTTGTGTGGCAGAGTTTGGGTGTCCCCTGTTTGTCTATTTCTGGGGGTTAAATCACATTCCTGTGGAGGGGTAGGGAGTATAAGATCAGGACTGGTCAGAATCAGGAAGGATACTCAGGCATCCCCACCATTAGGGGTATCTCTGAGAATAGGGATCACAAAGTGTCCTCTAGTCTGAGGGTCAGCTTAGGGGACACCTCTGTGTGTGTGCTGTGGGACATAGTTTTGGTTTCCCCTATTTGTCTATTTCTGTGGGTTAAATCAAACTCCTGTGGAGGGGTAGGGGGTATAAGATCAGGACTGGTCAGAATCAGGAAGGAGACTCAGACATCCCTACCATTAGGGGTATCTCTGAGAATAAGGATAGCATAGGGTCACCTAGTCTGATGGCCAGCCTAGGGGACACCTCTGTGTGTGTGTGTGTGTGTGTGTGTGTTGTGTGGCAGAGTTTGGGTGTCCCCTGTTTGTCTATTTCTGGGGGTTAAATCACATTCCTGTGGAGGGGTAGGGAGTATAAGATCAGGACTGGTCAGAATCAGGAAGGAGACTCAGACATCCCCACCATTAGGGATATATCTGAAAATAAGGGTAGCATAGGGTCACCTAGTCTGAGGGTCAGCTTATGGGTCCCAATTTCCTGCTATCCCAATAGTCCCCTGTGACAAGCAAAGGCTTTGGTCATGACTATATTTGAATAAATGTTATTTTTTTGTTGTTTAAGAGTAAATGTAGATTGTTATTCATGGAAAAATAAGACCTAACACAGTTTTTGGAGAAAAAATATAAGACCCTATCTTATTTTAGAAAAAACATGGCACTACCTCAACAGATGACCCAATCCACCCCAAAAGAGCAAATCTTTCCCTCCTGATCCCAATTTTTGTTTCACTGGATCAATTAGAATAATGGCAACAGACGAGGTTTTGAAAGAGGTGGAAGCTTATACTTAATTGAGTTTTTGCCAGACACCATAGTGATACCGTAGCCACAGTGGTAGCCACACGGCCCCAGAACAGTGTCAGCCATGGTGTCCCCTTATAGCAAGCCTATTTGACCCAAGAAATATCGGTAGTAGCGAACTGGATTCTAAGGATCCGTTAACAGTGGAGGTCACAGAATGTACCCAGTGATTTGATTGTACACCACCGACACCACCAATTTACCTTGGCGCTAGCGGCAAGAATCCCACTATCTCTACCACATATAGAAGCGTGAAATGTGTTTTTTAAATTGGCACTTCTATGTGAGCTGTAATAGGCGCACAAATTTCCCATTCACGCTGTGGATTAGGAGGAAGTGAGAAGCCTGAACCCTGATTGTTCGCTGATCCCTCGTTAGCTTAGAGAACCCATCCATCATTAATACTGTGAAAGCTCCTCTCAGTCACACAGAATCACTCAGCCCACGCTCCCTGTCGGGTGATTAAAACCTGGTGAAAAAAAGCAGAAAAAGAAGAAGCTATGTCTTGCATCGGCAGTAATGGTGGGTGGGTAGGCTTCTGTTCTGCTGCAGTGATCTTCCAGAATACATGGGCTAGCATAGACCGTCATCCATCACACGGATCCATGACAAGGGCCATGCCGAAAAATGACATGAAAGCGAGGAAGCAGATTCTAGAAAAACATATATATATATATATATATATATATATATATGTGTGTGTGTGTATATATATATATATATATATATATATATACATATATATACATATGATATCCTTTCCATGCACCACAGCAATGAACATGGTCAATGTGCTTCTATTGCTTTGAAGAACTCAGCACATCTATGCTCTTCACAGAGGAACCATTGAATTCAATATTCAAGGTGTAATACTTTATGTCCCCTGTGGGGGCGCTGCAGGGAAGTTGACCATTTGTAGCCAGATTTCCTTGCAGATTACAGCTGAGTGTCGGGTATCAGTTGTGGAGTGGGGCAAGATGTGATCAGCTTCTTATAAGGGAACCTTTGTACACTAAAATTTTCTGCATTTTTTGCATAGATAATGGTAAAATAACGTAGGGACCAACCTGCGGGAAAAAACGCAACAAAAACGCAACAAAATGCATGCGTTATTGGTGCGTTTTTTTGAACGCTGGTGCGCTAATCTTTCACTCTCTGTTTTGAGAAATTTCTTGAGAAAAATCCTTTTTCTAGTGCACACAGGGTCTAAGGCTCACCACCAGGAATGGTGAGAACCCAGGAATACTCTTGCGTGGGAGGGGCTTAACTAAGGTAGTGCAGAGGACCACGTGACACGTGGGCGGCCATGCAGGTGAGCCGCCCCTGCAGCGGATCGAACCGCTCAGATCCGGGGGTGGTGATAGTTCGTGGCTCGAGGGTCTCCGGGGCTTAGGGGCCACACTCAAATGGAAAAGGGAGTATTTACAGGGGATTTGGTATAGTTCGTGACGGCACCCGTGGTGTACGGTAATTGGGAGTACCGCCGCTGCCGTTGGGAGTACCCGAGGTGATGGAGGGGGGCATCAAGATGACGTTGCACTCCACGGGTAAAGGTAGGCTCCGGGACTCTGGTTGGGGATGCGGGGATGCAATGCAGGGGTCAGTCGGGTACTCACTCAATAATGAAGCAGACGCTGACAACAGGGTAAACCAAGTCTCAGAACGCCGTTGCCTCTCGAAGGAGGCTCGTCCGGGTCCCGCCCCCTGCAGCACTGCCGGTGGTCCGTAACTTGCCTCGTGGCACTAAGTTTTAGATTGTCCATTGTGGCCCGGTAGCTTGGAGCTATCCGGGCCCCGCTCCCCTCTGTGGCTAAGTGAAGGAGCCTGCTCTCAGGGGCTCACGCTTGAGATTTCAGTGGGCTGCTTGCTAGGAAAGCCCTATTCCCCTCGTTGTGCTAGTATCCCCGACGTCCACAGGTTAATTGCAGGGTCGCCTGAAGCTTCTCCCCGACCTAGGGTCCGTGTACCCCGTCGTGCCTTCGGACCCGGACATGTGATAGGACCAGGCTGCTGACCGTCCTCCTCGACGGGTCCCAGGCACCTAGCCTCAATTCCTTGGGACCGGGGGTTCGACTCCTCTAGGTCCAGACCACCGTCTGCGACCTAGTTTACTTCTCCCCTGATAACTCCAACTCCCAGCTTCCTCAGAGCTCCTCACAGCTCGAGGGCTACTACTCAACTCAACTTGACACCTCCCTGTCTGACCCCTAGGTGGGCACCCCTATTCCTGCTTAAGCAGCCCACTGGTGTGCCTGACAGGTGTGGTGCAAAGTGTATCTAGGATTTGTGAATGCTGGCGGAGGCAGTATTGTGGGATAGAGACCCAGAACCATGGAGGGTTGAATACTGCACGGGGAGTGCAGTTTGTGCAGTACTCTGTGACGACCTGAATAGTCCAGGGCGGTGACTCATAGTGGGGCGGCTTCGGTTGCCGAGTGACGATGACGCGTCTTCACTGCTTGAGTCCTGTGCCGATCTGCACTGAGCATGCGCCGTATTCTTGATCCGGATTCTGACTGGCTAGATCTGTACATAAATACACCTACCCTGCCGGTATGTCGCCACGCCCCCCTCCCTGACGAAGGCTGACGCTGAAACGCGCGTCGGATGGGACTTGGCGCCATTTCAGCTGTGAGTATGTGTGCTTATTGCTAAATATCTGATTGCCACTGTTTGATGCCTCTTGTACGTTTTTCGATTTGGGATTGTGCCTGAATACACTTTAATGACACTTGTTGGCTTCCCCTTTACTCTTGAGTAAGGCTATTCTGTGGCTTCCACATAACATTGCACACCTGTTTGCTCCCAGCTGCTCTGGTATGCCATCTTGTGTATCCTCTCTGTTATTACACCCCCTCTTGTTCTTTTACAATTTTATTGATAAATAAAGATTTTCTTATATCAATTTGTCATCTGATCTTTTTTGTGAGTTGGATTTGAGTACTGATATAGATCAGAATATCCATTTTATTTATGAGAAAGTGGGTGGTGGTACTTTTTCCCTATGTTGGGAGACCACCTTATTACATATAATTCCCAGTTTATTCATATTTTGCCAAGGCTGATTGTTGGTGTTTTATCTGGTCAATAAGGTGGGTGGGTCAATCAGCTGGAAGCCCAGCTTCCAGCTGATCGCTTGTGCTGTGTGACCGGAGGCGTTGTCTTGCAGGAACAAAATTCCTTTGGACAGCTTGCCGCGCCTTTTAGCCTTCAGCGCTGCCTTCAACTGGTCCAAAAGTTCAATGTAATATCTTGCAGTGATGGTGGAACACTTTTGAAGGTAGTCCACTAGCAGCACACCCTCCTTATCCCAGAACACAGATGCCATCACCTTAGTGGCTGAGTTTTGCACCCTGAACTTCTTTGGATGATGAGAACCACTGTGCCTCCACTTTTTTGACTGCTCATTGTTTTCAGGGTCATGGGTCATACAAATAAATCCAAGTCTCATTCATAGTGACCAGTCGATCCAAGAAGTTCTTATCAGTCCAGAAACGCTGACAAATGGAATGGGAAGTTTTCACTCGTATGCTTCTCTGATCTGTTGTCAAACATTTTGGGACCCACTTTGCAGATCGCTTCCTCATGTCCAAATGTTCACGGATAATGACACAAACACGTTCACGGGAAATCCCCATGATGTTTGCTATTGCTTCACCTAATGTATGCGACAAATCACCATGAATATCCTTCAAGGACTTTCCTTGCAGAAACAAGAATTTTATCACTCCTCTGCTCTCAGTTGCTGTTAATATCGCATTAGACTCCACCAGAAGGTCACCGTGCCTTATTGTGAGCAGGTCTGGAACTTATGTTTAAGTGTATTGACTTTCCCTTGGTGTTGTAGGTGTTAAAGACTCTTTTCTATCTGGCTATCATTTAGAGCCTTAATTTAATCCTAGGTGCAGCTCTTTGCATGTCTTAACATCTAATGTCGGTTATAGATTCTCATATCTAAGGAGCCAGTCTCTGGAAGAAGCTGAAGTTTTGTGACAACTGAAGCTGTGGTGTTAGGTGCACTGGAATTGCTTGGAGTGTTTTCTTTTTGTGTCTATTTCCCTTGTCTTTTTTCCTACCCTTATGTATTATTGTAGTGGTGGGACTAGTGCTCATGCCAGCTTTCTCACTAGCCAGGGTAAGTTCAGGGCAAGCGAGGGTCGCCGAGACACTTACATGGCAATGGGGTGAAAGAATTTAAATAGAGACATCAGGGAATGCAGGGAACAGCCGCAGGTGAGTGCAGGAGGTGACACTGCTCCCCTCTCCCTAGTGCCAGAGCTCACTAGTGTATTATGCTATCAATATACCCTGTTTGTTGCGCTGGGTTTCCCCTATTCCTATCGGAACCCTGGTAGTCACTGCGAGACAGATGTGCATCTTCGCATGCACATTTGGTTGAAATGTATTGCACCGCGTGTATTGCACCAACGGCCAATAATAAGCCAGCAGCTGACGTCAGATTGCCAGTCACTGGCAGCACATGGCAGTCATGTCATGCACTGCCCATGCCGGTCATGCTGAAATGAGCTGTGCCGGCTATAGAAGAGTACTCGGCACGTCTTGGGAGTAGAGGAAGGTAACAATAATCATTTCTTTCTTTTTAATATGTGCTGGAGAAGAACAGAGGACATTATTACTGGAAGACGCCCAGGATGAGGGACATTGTCCAGGAAACGACACGGGATAGGGGATATTATTATAGGATTGAGCACATTATACCAGAAAGACAATCAAGAATATATATCCGGCGCTTACAAGTGCCGGATCTATATTCTTGGTTATCTTCATACGGTTGCCCAAACGGAGTCCAGGTTGCTACTAGGACACCAGAAAACCAGAGGAGGTGAGCTCACAACATTGCTTTGTGTCTTGTATTATACCAAGAAGGGGCCCAGGATTGTGGCATTATTACTGGAAGGGCCCAGGACAGGGAACATTATTACTGAAGGTGCCCAGGATGGGGATATTATTACTGGAAAGGACCAGGATGTGTGACATTATTACTAGAAGGGGACCATAATGGAGGACATTATTACAGGAAAGAGCCAGGAGGGGGACATTATTACTGAAATGAGCCCAAGATGGTTGACATACCAGGAAGGGGCACAGGATAGGGGATATTGTTATAGAAAGGGAGACATTATACCAGGAAGGTGCCCATGATGGAGCATTATTACTGGAAGGGCCCAGGGCAAGGGACATTATTACTGAAAGTGCCCAGGAGGGAGATATTATTACTGCAAAGGGCCCAGGATGGAGGACATTGTACCAGGAAGAGGCACAGAATGGGGGGCATCGTTATAGGATGGGAGAAATATCAGGAAGGGACTCAGGATGGGGCATTATTACTAGAATGGCCCAGGACAGGGGACATTATTACTGAAAGTGCCCAGGATGGTGATATTATTACTGGAAGAAGCCAGTATGGGGGACATTATTACTGGAAGCAGCCCATGATAGAGGACATCCTTTCAGGAAGGGGCCAGGAGAGGGACATTATTACTCAAAGGGGCCAAGTATGAAGGACATTATTACTGGAAAGGGCCAGGATAGAGAACATTAATACTGGAAGGGGCCATGGATAGGGGACATTACAGGAAGGCACCATGAAGGAGGACATTACTACGGGAAGGAGACAGGAAGGCGGACATTACAACAGGAAGGCACCATGATGGGGAACATTATTACAGAAAGGAGACAGGATGGCAGACATTATTACAGGAAGGAGCCATGACGAACGACTTTATTACATAGGGGAAGAACACCTATGTCTTTACAGCATCTAGAATGTAACAAGGGCCCATACATCTGATAAACATGTAGTTGGGGGTCCAGGTCCAAATTATACACCAGACCCATCAAACTATAGTTATGCCATTGCTGATAGGAAATTAGATTGTGAGCTCCAATGGGGAAACTGATGAAGATGATGTGTGTAAAGCGCTGTTGAAATTAATGGCAATATATAAGCAAGTAAATAAATTAAAAATAAATAAATTAATCAGGTTCATACATGTTCAAGGCACAAATAAAAAAAAATAAAAAATAATAAAATGTAGACAAAATAAAATGATAAAAAAATACATAAAAACTTTCAATTTTCCATATTATTCCACTGTGTTATGTAAAAAAATAAAAATAAACAGAACTAATATTGCCTCATCCCTACCAATAACACTATAAAATAATGATGGTAAAATCCGCCCAAAAATTATTGACAAAATTGCTGTATTTTTTTGTTCATTTTGGCCCTTCCCCCCCTAAAAAAAAAAGTATAAAAAGAGATAAAAAAAATACATATGTTTCCCAAAAAGATATCACAATAAAGCGATCAATTCATCCACAAAAAAAACAATCTGGTTCTCACTAAATAGCGACACAAAAACAATTTTTTTAGAAAAAGCATTTTTCTTGTGCATAAATGGTAAAACATTAAAAAAAAACTTCTCTAAATTAGTTATCCCCGTAAGCGTACTGACTTGTAGGATAAAATTAACACGTCAGTTCTACCGCAAACACATAGACGAAAGGTAAAAATATCCATTTATTACAACTAATGGCTCATCAATATAAGAGCTTTCTGCATAATATAATATAATTTATTGCATTCTCACAAGAGATGATGCCCCTTTTAGTTAGAATATAGACATGAATATTGAATGCAACTCCATAAACTCCAGACTATAGATATAAGATGTGACAAGTCTCCTTCTAGGCACCTCTGACTATATGTTGGGGATGGTCTAGTATAGGTGGGTTTGTCAGTGGAGACAAAAAGGGCAGGTTACTGTATATTCTTCTGATAGACACTCGTAGCAGTGACGGGCTACTTACTGTATAATGGGAATACTCCCAAGGGCACAAATCCGATAATAGGCATAGGAAGTGTTCTGATAATATGATTACAATAGGGCATTTAAAGGGGTTGTCCAATAATTAACTAATAATCTGTTATTAGATCACAAATCTAAGATATTGAAGTTACGCACTTGTCCTGATGCCTCTCGGTGTTCTTCTTATTACTTACTTTTTGAATGTCTACTTACTTTGTCCAGTGCTAGTGTTACGTCACCGCCGGAGTCTGCTCCAGCGACTTCTGCTCCGATCACCAGGCGACGCCGTGTTGCTGCCATGGATGGTGCTGGTGATGGGAGAGGAGTCGATGCCAGTGGCACCGGTGGGCGCAGGCTCCGATCATCCACTGGGCTGGGTTATCTTGGGATCTGCAGTACCGCTGGCTGACTGTGGGTGGCATGTGTCTTCCAGCTGATGTTGCCAGCGTTCAGGTACAGCCAATGGGAAGTCACCACACCCTTCTTATTCCCCCTACTGTCACATGACCACTGCCAGAGATAGTTCTGATTTTCCTGGCTCCTGTTACGTCCTATTCTGTTGGTGTTTCCTGTGTGCTGACTTCTGCGTGTTTTCTGACTACCCTCCTGCCTGCTGTTTTTGTACTTCGCTGCCCGATCCGGATTTGACCTCTGCTACGTTTGCTGACTACGCCATTGCCTGCCGTTTCTGTCCCTGTTCCGCAATTCCTGGTTTGACCCTGCCTGACTACTACTCTCATCGGACTGCAGCCATCCACAGGTAGTGATCACCAGGGCCCTGTGTAATTCCAAATCCCTGTATAGGGGTTAAAGGGTTTCAGGGTTCTGGGGGTCCTGCTCGGTGAGTGGGTTCCCTCTAGCCTCCCCATTACAGCCCATCTGAGTCTGTAGATCCAGGCAGGCGTTACAGCTAGTTGTCACACATGCTTAAAGCGCACCAATCGCCAGGATTTTCCTAGATAACCTAAAGCCAGTGCTATACTGGCACTATCAGGCTGATTCTATACATACCTTTAGTTGTCAGCTCGGATATATACGTTTTGAAAAACATGTAAGTAAAGTTTGTAAAATAAGCAGAATTTTGAGTGGCATTAGCTGCCGACCAGCTGATAGCTGGGGTGGGTATTCATAGTGATTCCCACCTCCCTGACTGTCCGTACTCACCCTGTTATTTATGCTAATTCTATTATAGAATCGTTTTACTAAGTGACTAGAAGGGCCTGTGCTGATGTCATACCCATGTGACCAGAAGGAGCGGGGCCTCAGCCAACATAGCTGATACCAGGAAGCAACATTATTTTTCGGTTGGCTGAGGCCTTGTATAAGCAATGTTGGTGGAGGCCTTTGCTGACATCATGCCCATGTGACCAGAAGGGGCGTCCTTTCTGGTCACATGGGCATGACGTCAGCAAAGGTCCTTTTATCCACTGGGATTCAGACGTTAGCGTAGCACATGTAGACACGTGGACCCGGAAGCAACAGCATCGCCGGTGAGTACCCAGCAGTGTGTGTGCAGTGACAGGAGGTCATCGGAGTATCTAATAAACGCAGATAACCTCCTGACGACACTGCCGTGACACCAGCGCTTCCGGGTGTCACGGGATTGTCGTCAAGAGGCCATCCAAGTTAAAGGTATAAAGGCTCGTATAAAGGCTCACATAAAGGCTCGGGTTCAGTTTGGGTTCGGTTCGATAAAGGCTCTCAAGCGCACCCCTTGCTTGGCTCGGCGAGCCGAGGGGGGTTTGCTCATCTCTAGACACTGATTCATCACCCAGGTCTATAGTATCTAGCCGCTAGAAAAGATGCTTGGAAATCTTATACCTTCCAGGATCATTGTCGTGGTTTTTGTTAGCCATGCTGGTGCTACGCCGGCATTGTGGCAGGATGCATAGATGACATTGCATCATCCTGGCTAATCAAAGGCCGCACCAAGGATCACAGAAGGTAAAAGATTTGCTGAGCTACCATTCAGGAGTCACAGAGCACTGACCTGGCCAATGGACCGGAGTCCCACAAATTAATTTCCCAAAATCTACGTTGCAGGAATGACTTTAGAAAAACACCCCCACTTTAACAGCATTTGTGTGTGTCGCGGGCGGAGGAGGGGACGCTGCGCTCACCCACTGCTCGGGTCCGGCTACTGCTACTGCTGCTGCTCGGTGGTGGCTCGAGCGGTGGGCCGGATCCCGGGGACTCGAGCGGCGTTCCTCGCCCGTGAGTGAAAAGGGGTGGTTTGGTTTGGGGATATTGTCCGTGACGCCACCCACGGTTGTGGTGAGGTTGGTGACACCACCGCTGCTCTGGACGGGGATCCCGGGAGCGGTGACAGGGAGCAGCTTGGATGTTGGTTCTCCCCTCCGTGGGTAGGGGGTTGGTTGTCCCGGGGCCCGGTGATGGGGGTTTTGATGCGGGGCCTGGCGAGGTGAAGGGTCGCGGGGGCAGCGCTCAGCCACTCAGTACGGTGGTACTCACTCAGCCAATGATGAACACAAAGTCTCCGGTAAAACAAACGGCTGGATGGACGGGTCCCAGAGACGGCTGCGGTGTTTCTCCTCCCGGCAGGTTGATGGTAACTGCCTTTCCCTGCACCTGAGTAGTGTATACGGTTCCAATGGGTTCCCACCGGTAACCCGCTCCCCAGCTTGGATGGGTGCTGGAGGAGCCCCTTTTGCCCGCAGGCTCTGGCCCTGGGAACTTTAGCCTTGGCGGTGACTGTGTTTCCCTCTATGGTTTGAGCTGTTGCCTTCAATCGGGTCTTGGCTGCTGGGAAACCCCGGAGGTTCCCTTCGCTAACGGATTTGACCGGTTTTACGGCGACTCCAAGCCTGGTCGGGGTCCATAGGCCCTGCCGAATGGTGCTGGCTTCTCTTTGCTCTCCGGTCCGGTACTGCCGGGCCACCGCCCGTCCACGGTCCTTACGGTTTGATCCAATTAGCCTCTCCTGCAGACGGTCACCACCGTCTGCCAACCTTGCTGTTTCGTCCGGGCCACACACCCGGACGCCTTCAGTCTCCTCTTTTGCCACTTCACTCCACTACTCCCTAACTGAAACTGACTCCTTTTCCCACCTTCAGGACTGTGAACTCCTCGGTGGGCGGGACCAACCGCCTGGCCCACCCCCTGGTGTGGACATCAGCCCCTGGAGGAAGGCAACAAGGGTTTTGTGTTTGGCTTCGGTGTGCCTAACCGGGGTGTGGGGTGTGTTGGTGCTGTTCCTGTGACGACCTGGCTTGTCCAGGGCGCCACATGTGTATATAAAATATATATACGGTATATATTGTGAAAATGATTTATAGCTAATCCCCAATCTTTGTAACAACTGCAGCTCTGGTTACTGTCCCGAATTGCAATTTGGAAGTCTGGGACTCAGATTATGGCTGGCGAAAATAGAATAAATACACAGGCATGTGATTTCCAATAATCTCCAAAGCTTGCTGGAGTGTTCGTATATTTTATACCCTTTGTGCATATAACTGTTTAATACATAAATTTAAGAGGTTCACATATGATAGCAAAAAAACAGAATTCTTAGCTGCATAATAAGTAGAAGACCCTACCTGCGGCTGCCCAGCTTAGTCACACCTGTCACGCTAGGCACTGGCGGTCACAGACAAAAAAGGGCCTTTTTGCAAGAACAATATATGGGCCCTTTGCAGCCCAAGAACATATAAAAATGCAAAATTGCCCCTGCTTTGGTGGTAGAAGTGGGCCACCCAACCTATTGGGCCCTGCACAAGTTGCACCAATGATATGTCTGCCCATTACACTAGGTATGGGACAGTACCTAGCGAATGGTAAAAGGGAAGGGAGACCCTCTGTCTAGTGAAGGGGAAGATGGTGACCCCTGACCAAGCCTACCACTGGGCCTTAGCTTCCCCCACCACCCTACAGTCATGGCCAAAAGTTTTGAGAATGACACCAAAATTATATTTTCACATGATCTGTTGCCCTCTGGTTTTTAATTGTGTTTGTCTGATGTTTACATCACATACAGAAATATAATTGCAATCATATTATGAGACCAAAAGGTTATATTGACAGTTAGAATGAGTTAATGCAGCAAGTGAATATTTGCAGTGTTGACCCTTCTTCTTCAGGACCTCTGCAATTCTCCCTGGCATGCTCTCAATCAACTTCTGGAGCAAATCCTGACTGATAGCTGTCCATTCTTGCATAAGCAATGCTTGCATTTTGCCAGAATTTGTTGTTTTTTGTTTGTCCACCCGTCTCTTGATGATTGCCCACAAGTTCTCAATGGGATTAAGATCTGGGGAGTTTCCAGGCCATGGACCCAATATCTCTATGTTTTGTTCCATGAGCCATTTAGTGATCACCTTTGCTTTATGGCAAGGTGCTCCATCATGCTGGAAAAGGCATTGTTGGGCGCCAAACTGCTCTTGGACAGTTGGGAGAAGTTGCTCTTGGAGGACATTCTGGTACCATTCTTTATTCTTGGCTGTGTTTTTAGGCAAGACTGTGAGTGGTGCGATTCCCTTGGCTGAGAAGCAACCCCACACATGAATGGTTTCAGGATGCTTAACAGTTGGCATGAGACAAGACTGGTGCTAGCGCTCACCTCTTCTTCTCCTAATAAGCTGTTTTCCAGATGTCCCAAACAATAGAAAAGGGGATTCATGTGAGAAAATGACTTTACCCCAGTCCTCAGCAGTCCACTCCCTGTGCCTTTTGCAGAATATCAGTTGGTCCCTGATGTTTTTTCTGGAGAGAAGTGGCTTCTTTGCTGCCCTCCTTGAAACCAGGCCTCGCTCAAAGAGTCTCCGCCTCACAGTGCATGCAGAAGCACTCACACCAGCCTGCTGCCATTGCTGAGCTAGCTCGGCACTGCTGGTAGTCCCATCCTGCAGATGAAACAGTTTAAGATACGGTCCTGGCGTTTGCTGGTCCTTCTTGGGTGCCCTGGAGCCTTTTTGGCAACAATGGAAGCTCTCTCCTTGCAGTTCTTGATGATGCGATAGATTGTTGACTGAGGTGCAATCTTTGTAGCTGCGATACTCTTCCCTGTTAGGCCATTTTTGTGCAGAGCAATGATGGCTGCACGTGTTTCTTTAGAGATATCCATGGTTAACTGAAGAGAAACAATGATACCAAGCACCAGCCTCCTTTTAAAGTTTCCAGTGGTGTCATTCTTACTTAATCATGACTGATTGATCGCCAGCCCTGTCCTCATCAACACCCACACCTGTGTTAATGGAACAATCACTAAAACAATGTTAGCTGCTCCTTTTAAGGCAGGAATGCAATGATGTTGAAATGTGTTTAGGGGGTAAAGTTCATTTTCTTAGCCAATATTGACTTTGCAAGTAATTGCTGTTAAGCTGATCACTCTTTATGACATTCTGGAGTATATGCAAATTGCCATTAGAAAAACTTAAGCAGTAGACTTTGTAAAAATTAATATTTGTAGCATTCTCAAAACTTTTGGCCATGACTGTAGATAGGTTCCGCACCTATGCGCCGAGCAGGATACCTGGCCCTAGGCTGACCTTGATCTGGGCGCTAGGAAGTGAATGGATGGGATGAGCTGTGTGTGCCCTTTAGCTCTTCGTCAACCCCACGAGGAGCTAAAGGGCACACACGGATAAGAAACAAGAGAAAATAACAAACAAATTATCTCCCAGAAGATTCAGGGAGAGGTACTGCAACATGCAACAAAGCTACTCCAGATGATTGCAAGCCAACTGCTTGCACTCGCGATCTATGGGTAGTTAGAACTATCACCAGCACAGACCAGAAGGGAATGAGGGTATTTAAGGACACAAACTGAAGTGCTGATGAAAACAGCTGAAAGGGTGAGTAGGGTCCTAAAGGGAAAGGGATGAACTCCAAGCAGAGGAGATAAATAAGATACCATATACATCAAGCAAGAATATTAGAAGGTCAATGAGCAGTTTGCACAGCCAAATGCTGTGACCTTCTATAGCCAGACACCACAGGACTGTCTGTCACCCGTGACCGTGACAACACCCCTCTTCAGCTTCTTTATTCTAGTCTTCTCGTGAGAATACATTACCCTAACGACAACTAAATAGGAAAGGGTTCTTTACAGTTAGAGCAGTCAGATTGTGGAATGTCCTACCACAAGAGGTAGTAATGGCAGACACTATAACAGCTTTTAAAAAAGGGCTGGATGATTTCCTCAGTACACAAAACATTGTCTGTTATAAGTAACTTATTGACAAAATGTAGAATTGGTGGAGGAAGGTTGAATTAGATAGACCTAGGTCTTTTTTCAACCTATGTAACTGTGAGATTTGCAGACCTGAAGACATTAATTCTTTCCTTACTCTAACACGTCTTTATTATATGCAGAGATTCAAATCCCTGGCATAGACATAGAATTAATGATAAACACTGGCTTCCTTCTGTCGCCACTAGGGGGAGTTGAGGTTCTTACAATTCTGTAATAGAGCTGTATGCAGTAAAGTTGTAAGCTCCCCCTTGTGGTGGTAGGAGGTATGCTTAATTTTATTCCTATGTGTATGCAGCGGTGTAAAGTTCTGTATCTAAAAAGATTCGACCACCATTTGTCAAGGTGTTAATAGGTGGAGAAACTGAGAAGTGTTGCAAAATATATATTTTAATAGCAGAAGAAAATAAGCAAAAAATCCATAATTAGAAGACCTATAGCTGAACGTAAGCTCAGTAATTGATTAGAGCGACAACATGTGAAGAAACGTGAGAATATGGATTGAGAGGCAACGGATATCCATGGCAGGGGGAAGACGTTCCAGAGATGGCCCTAGTGCACTGGTAGGCATTCCCTCACTGTCAACCGCATTCACACAAACTGCTATCTGTCCATTTACCAACCAAGAAGGGGACTACCAAGGGATTTGGTAAAAGCTTTAACCCGTTGCTGCCTGAATCGCAAGTTACGACCCCCAGCGATTAATGACCGTGTTGTACAAGTTGGACGTTCTTCAGTGGGAGAGGATATTTAATTTCATCATCTCCAGACTCGGCTGATGTTACTCCGAAGTGGCCGACTACTCCGGGCATAATGGCTAAATATTGACTCTCTGTTACCGCCTTTCTGACTGATGTACAAACAGGATTAGAGGGTAATTAACTCTTCCTGAAAGCAACACATGATCCTCCCAGGGGAGCGCTGCATTGTAAAGGAACTGCTCAAACACCTCTAAATATAATATCGTCTGCCTACCTGTCATAACACTGCGCTCAGGGCGTCTATCCGGTGCAGACTGAAGGATTGGCTCTATTATTTCACATTCCGAAGGAAATTTAATGCATCATGGAGGTATTAATCATTTCAGATGAGTGAATAAACCAGGCTAAAATGGAATATCTAGTTACTTCTAGGTTGGGCTCAATCTCCAATAGGAGTAGACTAGAGCTGAAGGCGTCCGGGGGGTCATGTGCCCATCTCAGGTGCCATGGGGGATGCAACACGCCACCTTGTCTTGGCTAAGACATATAGACACCCCACTAGAGCGGCCAACATAATCTTACCCTCAAGGGAAGGAACGTCTGTTTGGGTTACACTTATAAACAGTACTGTATATACTAGTATATTTTCCCCATGTCACACAGATCTAGTAAAACATCCATATCTATACGTCTTCTGTCGCTAGCGGCGCTGTGTCTTCGTTGCGAGCAACTCATGGCGACACTGGAGCAGTTCTGATTAGCATTTTGGGACTTGTGATACATGTACTTGTGGATTTCTCAACTTTGTTGTCTTGTTAACACTTGATTAAAATACTAGCTACCACCTCAGAATTGCCAGTTATAGATGTTTCTGACTGTGGTTCACTTCTTTGCCCTGCTCTGACTTAGTTTTGCCTTAGTTTTGCCTTCCCGTCTGTGATCTTGGCTTGTGTTCAGTTTACATAACGACCTTACGATTTGGTTCCTGATCCTGACTTCCTGATACTGACCTGGCTTTCTGACTATGCTTTGCCAGTCTGCTCCACCGGCTGCAGCCACTTCATGGTCTCAACCCAAGGGGCCCCTGCGTACTTCCAGTTCACTGTGATGACAAGGGTTCTGCTAAAGAGAGTAGCTTGAATAAAGCCCGTCCGTTTAAGAGCTGCCAGCCTTCCACTATCAGTCCTCTCTTACATACAGCTAATGAAATAAGTATTGAAAACATTACCAATTTTCTAAGTAAATATGTTTATAAGGCTGCTATTGACTTGAATTTCTCACCAGATGTTGGTAACAACTCATCCAATTCATACAGGCAAAACAAACTATAAATGTCCATAAATTTAGTGATGTGTAATAGTGATAAATGACACAGGGAAAAAGTAATGCACACATGAAGAAAGAGAGGTGCAGAGAGCCATGGAAAGTCATGAAACCAGCTGATATCTATCAGTAATTAGAAAGCAATCCTACCACTTAGTGAAAAATAATATCAGCTGGTTCATCTGATAGCCTATAAAGGGTATATCATTACCAAGCTGCTACACAAGAAACATCTCGTGATGGGTAAAATCAGTGAGCTGTCCCAAGACCTTTACAACCTTATTGTTGTAGAACATACTGATGGCATTGGATGCAGAAGAATTTCTAAACTACTGAAGCACTAAGTAGTGAGCCCTGTTGGCAGCATAATTCGGAAGTGAAAAGAACATCATGTCTATGAGCTACAATGGAGAGATCTTGAGCTTTCTTATAGGGCATATAGAAAGCTTTACAGTCCTTGAGGGAAGGATCTGATTGACAGCCCTCAAACTAGACAGCCCTATATAACGGTCTAGTGATATACAGCAACAGCACATCTTAATGTAACTTAATTATGATATTAAAACAATTCTGTCCTGTTTGTTCTATGAATAAAGACCTCGAAGGGCTGATTTGTCTTTAAAGGGGCACCTTAGTACATTTTTTGGTAATGCTTCAGAAAATTAGAAAACAAACCATTTACATGGTCTAAATAAGTAACAGGACAAAACAGACTAAAAGTAAGGATGGGGCTACTTTATTATTATCCCAATATCCTCAAGATCATTTTTTAATACCTAAACTAATCATAACCCTACATGGGAATGAGCCATAATTTTTTTTTTATTACATAATTTTCTGCAAAGATTCATAGGATTCATGATTGCATATAAATGATCTTAATAATCAGTCACACACATTAACGTTCAGACACATTAAACATAAGCAAATATATGTGACTAATGGCAGTAATGCATACTTAGACCAAATAAGCCTTTTCTATAAGAGGTATATGGTATTCATTGAGCTCCTTTTTTTATCTCTTGGAACCCATTGGTTAATTTGGGAGGAAAAAACTTAGAGGCATATTATAATTATATAATATTTTCCCACCATGATTGTCATCTCCATTCCCATACATAGTGGCTTTTGGTTCCGTGTATGGTACTCATAGAATAGGAAAATGAGCATTAAACATGCAAGAGGCACAATTTTTGCACATTATTAAAGGAATACTCACATCTACTAAATTTATGATAAGGGGCAGGTTGACCTCTGTGCCCCCCTTCTCCACCTCCACTAATATGAACAATGACGGAGCTGCAAATGAGCGCTGCAGCTCCTTTAGAGTTGTGCAGGAACCAAAGTAGTGTTCCCTGCACTGCAGGTGATTGGGAATGGTACTGTTCAGTGGCTGTGGTCAGGCAGCCATGGACTACTGATGAGGTCGTAATTCCAAGGTCCTATGAATATTTTTGCTCAATTCGTAATATACATATATACGTATATATTATTTTCTACTTACACTGTTTCATCATTCTGGAACTCCAGTTCTCCATAGGCATCTTCAAAGTCAATTCCTCCTCCCCGCGCAGTACCTTCTACCGTCCGATACGGAATAACCACAGTTCCTCTTGCTCCAGAGTTACGAACCACTTTTATCTCCAGGACTCCAACACTTTCACTAACATGAATGAGCTTCTCATCAAAAGTAAATATTCCAGCATGATCATCGTCCAATATTGTCACTGTGGCAATGAGCGGAGACACCAGGCGTGCTTTGGGACGCCCTTCGCCATCTGGTTCGAACATCCCTTCTGCATCTCCTACTCTTAAATTCATGAGTCTTACAAAAAAATGTTCATCTTCCTCAAAGATGTCATCATCAATTATACCAATCTTCAGTTCTTTTTGGGTCTCTCCGGGTTTAAAAATCAAAGTTCCTTCACTATATTCATAGTCAGAGCCTGCATTGGCAGAGCCGTCCTCTGTTTTGTAGTCCACGTAGAACGTGCTCCCACCATCTCCTCCTTGGCAAGCGACATTAAGAGTCACAAATCCGCAATTTTCCAGACATTGGTAATTGCAGGGTTGGAAAAAGATCTTGCTGGTGTTCTCCTCTCCAGACTCAGAAGTCACCTCTTGAAGATTGGCCGGCTTCTTACTATGGTCAGCTGCATGTTTCTTCAACACGTTGCCCGCACCGATCATCATGCGTGTGGCCTGAATACGATAGAAGGCCCTGCTCTTCTGTTGATGCAGCAACGCGTAGTAATTTGCCATTTCTACCAGTTGGTCCAACTCACGTTCTGGATACTTCTGCTTCAGTTCCTTTAAGATGCGTATAACCTCTTTCCGACTTTCATCGAGCTCCTTGGCTTCAGCAGCCGCTGCCGCGCTATCTTGTATTCCGGGTTCTTTAATCTCCACTGGCACTACTGCACATGCCCCCAATTTGCCATCCATTTCTATACTTTTGGGGAACTCCCCCTCAGTCTCTATGATGATACCTCTACGCTTATCTGCCCGGTACCTCTTGTAAACATATTTATAAAAGAGAAGACGCTTGTCTGCTATCCATGCAAAGACCACACAGGCTGGAAAGAATAAGAGAGTGACCAACGCCTCCCAGACTTGGACACGACCTGGAGAGATGACAGCGAGAATGAGGTACAACCATATGTACGCAAAGATACTCCAGGTAGCTGTGACAAAAAAAACTCTTGGGTGCTTGATCTTTCGGGACTCCCCATTGGGAATGACATAGACACAAATGGCAATAATTACAAACATGTTAAAGGCTGCAGAACCCACAATGGTTCCTGGCCCTAGTTCACCCGCCTGAAAGTTATGACCACACACCTCAATAACCGAAAGGAGGATCTCCGGAGCGGAAGAACCTAGTGCCATCAGTGTGAGATTAGAAACTGTCTCATTCCATATACGCACGGTGGCCACACTGGTTTCTCCATTCGGTTTGGTCAATGTGATCTCCTTCTCTTGAGATGTGATGACCTCAATGGAGGCCATGAAGCGGTCAGCGATGATAGACACCCCAAGGAAGAGGTAAAGCATTGCTACGAAGTAAACCACGGCCCGGGCGGCTTTATCTCCAGTCGACGGATTGTGGGGGCTCCAGACTGGGAGCATAATCCCTGGTTGACATTGAGCAACCTGCGATGCTGTGCAGTTTCCATTTTCTGATATTTCGGAGGAGGTGGCGGAAACAAGTATAGATACCAGCAGTAGGATTCCTACTCTGAGGACGTCTGCCATTGTTGATTTTTTTTTTATTATTATTATTTCTTGTGGAGGCCTTACGCAGGATGATGTTGGATTTTAGTGTTGCTCTGGATGAAGATGCCTATGAGAATAAATAAAGACACATATATTAGTTGCTTAACTATATACTATAATTTCTGCATACGATCTGGTACAGATTTATCAAAAATGACTAAAGTACTATAAAAAAATGTTATGTTTCCCATACCAACCAATCAGAGCACTGCTTTCTTTTTAACATATGTAGTATAAAAAAATAAAAGCTGAGTTCTGATTGGTTGCTAGGGGCAACAGAGACATTTTTAGACAGTTTGGTTTAAGGAGGCCCAAAAAAGTACCTCCAGGAGTCCCTTGTAGATCTAAGTGGCTCCTCACCTACAACCAATATTTCCTCCTCAGACATCTTCCATTTTCTGCCTGCTCTATAGACAGGACATGTATAGGGGCATAATTGCCAGCAGCAGTGTTAGGGGTAAAAAGTGATGTTTACGTCATATCCTGTGACGCCCCCAATGTTCCCGGAAGCGTAAATCTCACCCCTTTTTAGATTGAATTTGCTAGGACTGTATCTAAAAATTCAAGTATGGCAAGGATGTCACCGACAGATGGGGAAGAAGATTAGGGCACAGACATGGTGGCAATTATCACTGATATAGGTCACATCAAGTTGACACAAGAGTTTGGACCCATTTTAGACTGATGTTGGTGTGGGGGTAAGGCCTGGGCTGTAGTCCGTTTGTCCAGATGTAATAAGATAATCTGGTGTGTATATAATTAAAGCATAGATGTCGTTGCATAATTATCTGTATGTCTGTATGACAATCGCATAGACGCCATAATATGATTTTAAGATGTGCACTCAGGAATGTGTTAACCAAGATGAATAAGCCAAAATGTACAATGAACAAAGAAGTATTCATAACATGTTGGTTCTCACCAGCTGGGATGTGAAACTGGGGCTTTATCTTTTACTCCTTGTTCACGTTTCAAGGTCAAATGTTGGACAGTATAATCATGAGATTTTTAATACATGAGCCAGAAGCTTGCTTTTGCTCAAACAGTGACTACGTCTTGGCGTGATCATTGTTGTCTGATTCATTTATATCTGCACAGATCGATTTGAAATCCGCCTCTGTGACCCTGAGAGACCCAATTTGTGGTTTCCCCAAAATTCCCAACCTTGACATTGGTAGGCAGCAGTACCACCAGTCTTGTCACGAAGCTTCAGTGTATCTACATATGAACTAGGCCCCGTTCTTTAACAAATTTAGCCCCAGTCCTCTCCAAACAGCTCAGCTCCAGTACTCCTCGCCAACTGATTGACCACCTCACTATTTATCTACCTTAACTGTCCATCCAGATTGGACAGTTAAAAAGTATGTGGGACACCTTGGCCCTAGAGTATACAGGAACCCAAAAGACCCCAAGTAGGAGGAGCAATAGTATTAAAGACCCATGATAGTTGGGGAAGCTGCTGGAGAGTTTGCATTTGGACCCAGAAACTGCAGTAACGCCACTGGTGGGACCCACAAAATTATAAAATGGAGCCCCATCTTTGACTACTGTGAGAAGAGAAGTGGCTGAGGCCTCTTTCCATTCACCTCCTTGGGAGTTACAAAAATATCCAAACTATTATTTTGGAACTTACATAAAAATGAGGGGAGAGAAGCTCTTGTACAGACTTCTCTCCATCCAAAGATGGGACCGCATTGAGAAGATTAGAGGTGGGACATAGATCCATTAACATTTTTGGTACACATATACCATGCTATGTTAGTCCAGGGAGAGTAATATTCTTAATAATGAAAGGGGTTGTCCACTACTTTGACATTGATGGCCTATTCTTAGGATAGATCATCAATGTCTGATCAGTCGGGGTTCTGATAAACAACACCCCCTCCGAGGGTGGTCAGAAATGCTCAGTTTCGAAGCTGCCCCATCTTCTGGTAGTGGCTGCACCCGGGTACTACACATCCGCCTCCTACTGATGTGAATGGGAAGCAGATGTACAGTATATGGCTGTGGCCGCTATCAGTTGACAGGGCAGCCCCAGAATTGAGCATTTCCGGCTGCCGGTGCCACCAAGAACAGTTGATCAGCTGGGGTGCCGGGTGTCGGACCCCAAACGATCAGACTTTTATGACCTATCCTAAGGTTAGGCCTGCAATGTTAAAGTAGTGAACAAACCCTTTAATATATGAATTAAAAGGGTTGTTCGGTGAAAACAAGTTAGTACCTATCCACGAGATAGATGACAATCTATTAATCAGTAGGGGCCTGTCCACTGAACCCACCCAGATCTGCAGAACGGACACTTTCGTTCACGTTGGGGCTCGGTTGCACTTGCGCATAGCTTCCGATGTGAGAGCATCAGAAACAATATGCTAATGATCCCCTGCTGCGAGCGTCAGCCGAGGGTCATGTGACTGTGATGTGATCTTGCGATCGGATCACAGCTGCGGAGGAGAGGGGGGAGCACTTTCTCACCATCTCCTCCGCTGCCTGTGTCTGGGTATATCACGCTGCTGTTGGATAATGTGCGAGTGCAGTGCGATGTTTCACACGCTCCCATAGACTTGTATGGGGGTATGTAAGCTGAGACTTGCTGCGATTCATTTCTCAGGCCGATATGGCATGAGAAATCAATCGCAGATGGGCACTGCCCCATAGTTTTGCACTGGTGCGAGTGCAATTGGATGTTTAATCGGATTGCACTCCCCCCTGCAAAACGCAAGTGGAACCAAGACCTTAGAACGGAGCGGTAGTCACGCAGCTTCCAGAAAATGAATGGAGCGGCACTCAGGTCTCACATCTACCGCTCCATTTTGTGCAGGGATAAGGTGCCCCTTCCAGAATATAAATGTAGGCCTCCACCGATCAGTATATTTTTCTCTATCCAGTGTGTAGGTGATAACTTGGTTTCACCAGGCAACCCTTTTAATATTAGTCCAGAAATCCTGGTAATGTAGGGTCTATATTGGAATAAAAGCCGTGTGCGCAGAAGAAGCAGCCTAGGAGACGGTAGGCCCGGCCTTCAAGAAAACAGTCATGGCTCATAGTGCAGACGACTTAGTAGTCACAACCTCTGATAAATGCGGCTGCTGCTGAAAAAAAAGCGTAAAAATAAGGGTTGTCTGACAGAAGGGCCATGTTGTTTGTGCAGTTTACATGTAATTGCTGAGCTGGGCCGATGGTTGTGTCACCTCATGCTGTGCCAAGCCTTTGTTTGCTGCTGTCTCAGGAGACATGTCATACAGGGACAGACTTAAAGTCTGCGCTATTTATACATCTGCCACCTCTGGGAGCTCTGAAACGCGCTGACCCCCCCCCCCCCCCCTCCGTGTACCAGCCACGTACAGGAATCCAGTGGCAGGTGCTATAGGTTTCATGCCGTCAAACAACAGGAGCCCCTGGGAGTCTCCTGGTCTATCAATGCACATGGATCAGAGCGGCAGCAGGAGAGCCGGGGCTGACAGACGGCAGGAGAAAATATGATTCATGCTTTATTTAGGCCCCTGCCGGCCGGTGGCTACGGGAAAGAACAATAGGTCCTATTGTGATAGGCTGGGCTGAGCATATTTCTTATATTTTATATATAATAATCCAATTTTTCTAGAACACACACATGAATTCACAATTAATGGGATTGCCAATTATTACACATATACGACTGCTTTATTCCAAAAAACAGTGCCACCACTGTCCACAGGTTGTGCGTGGTATTGCAACTGATGCCAATTCATTTCTGCAATACCAGATGCGACACATTGGCTAGTAGAGGAAAGACGCCATTTGTTTATTATCATATACAACCCCTTTCATCATTTTCTTCCCAGTCTTAAAATTCCTGACATCCTTTGTTGAAGTTGATGACTTGAATGGTTCAATATAATACGGTTTTCCCTATTTGCAGGTGCCACGGATCCACACTGGGGCCTGGTGCTGTCCAAGGCCCCTGATGCTGTCTGGCACTGTGCTTTTGGGCTCTGTATGGTCAGGGAAGTTTGAAACCTCCCCGTCCCAGCAGATTCTGGAAAACCAACTTGGAGAATGATCTTCGCTAGGTTCCTGCACCCTGTTTGGCACCGGTTCCGAGGGAGCAATGAAGCTCTCCCCTCAGCAACCGCATGAACACCTGTGTCCTACCAGAGCACCAGTGAGGCACGTCTGCTCCTTTCCTCTCCTGCTGGAGATCTCTTGACTGTTGTGTTGGCTCCTAACTCCCCCCAAGTGGCTGCTCCTCCCCGGGTGGGTGGTGCCCCCAATGTTTGAAGACAACCTTAAGACCCTACACTAGCCTGGTCCCCATTGGGGAGGGCAACCTGGTTTGTGTATTTGAGTGTGTAAGTGGTGAAACCGGTACCGACCTCCTCCGGATCCGGGTGTAGCATTACATCTTAAATCAGGTGCAATACTCTGTGGCGACTGGAGCCTCAGGGGCGCCACACATTTGTTTTAGGGCTAAAAATCATACTTACAATTGGGTGTCATTAAAAATGTTGCACCGTTTACCATTTATAGGCTATGTGTTGCACTTCTGACTGCAGAATCAGTTACCTGAGAATCCATCAGTGAGTTAGTTCTGATGGTCTGACGGGAGAGTTTGTAATTCTTCTATCTGTTGTCTTTCTGAGCTGCTCTCACATGATTTATGATCACAAACCCCATCAAAATTGAATGTGCAGGGAAAGAAAGACCCTGTAAAAGCCAAATAGTACAGAAATTGTAATTAAACCCAATTGCAAAAAATGTTTTCTATTATTTTATATTGTCCGGCAACAATTTTAACACCTATGATAATATGATGTTGAAGGGCTTTGTAGTCTGCTATAGATGGTGGTCAAAGTAACTCGCAACCTCCGCAAATCAGCTGTTCTCAACAGTGGCGGCGGCAGCAGGAGTCCGGTAATGCTCAGTTCCGGAGCTGCCTTGTCAACTGATACTGGTTGAGAGGGGGTATTGCACATCCGTCCCCTATTCAAATCAATAGTAGGCAGATGTCTACCAGGCTGCTGCTGCTATCAGTTGACAGGTCAGCTCCAGAACTGGGCATTTCCGGCCACAGGCTGAGGCTGCCGTCACCAAGAACAGCTGATCGGCGGCGGTATGTGGTGTCAGATCCCAGTCGATCAGACATTGATGACCCATCACAAGAATAGGCCATCAATGTCAAAGTAGTGGACAACCCCTTTAAGACCATTATCCAGACTGAGGTGATACTGTAATGGACTTTCCCTGTTGCGGAGTTTGACATGTTCTGGGACAAAGTCTGGCTTTGTTTGGTGGGATTCTGTAGATTAAAAGAATTCCCTTTCCTTTGGGGAGGAGAGGGTTAATTCCAGCAGCTCCTGACTCCTGGTCAGGTGTTTCCAGTGGGATCCACACCCAGGTTCTATAAATACCCTCTACGTCCACCACAGGGTGCCGGCTATTTTCTATCATTAGGAAGCTTGGCCAGGAGGTGGAAGGAGCTGTTATTGTCTCTCTCAGTTGTTCTGTTGGCTGCAGCATTGCAGTTTGCTGCAGCATCCTCAGGTATGTTTCTTCTGGTTTGGAAGTTCCCCAGTAGTCGATTTATTCCCCCTTTTATGTTTTCTCCCCTCGAGCACTTTAGTGGCTCCTGTGTGTGTGGTTGCTGTGTGTACGAGTAGGTGTTGTCGTTACCCCTGTCTGTCCATATTCGTTGGTGGGGTGTTGACTCCTGCTCTTGTGCATATCCCCCCAGGTGGTTGGTTGTGGAGGGGGGTCATAACATCAGGGACAAGGACAGGAGATAAGGCCTAGGGTGGTGAGGGTGACCTGGACCTCCCTACCATCGAGGTTATCTCCAGGTTGAGCGCAGGGGCCCCAGCTTTAGGGCCAGTATATGCTCCCCGGGGTGACAGATACCCACACTTCGGAATATGACTTTATGACTTGTTCTATAAACACGAGAAGGGATTTCTTCCACAGCTCATCTACATGATAGTCATACATCTTTTGGGATGTTCTCTTGAAACAACAATGATTACTGTTACTCGAATACCGGCACACGGTCACCTCTTATGATGGCCTATTAATCACAAGTGGTGCCCAGGATGCCGGCATTTGGGTGTCAGCCAAAAAAATGCTCATTTATCTGGTCCGGCTGCCACGGAATACCAACGTGGATACCGGAGAAGAGTCTTTCTTGTGCCTGGGAAATTGGCCAACTCTTCCAGAAGTCCAGGAGATCTCATCTTTTTTCGGGAGCCTCCCTTTCTTTACCGGGATAGTTGACAAGTATGATGATGGCACAATTAACAATTTTTTTTCCTATGATGAGAACTCTTCAGATTTTCCATGGAAGCCCCCAGATTTGCGCCAGCGACATATTATGGATCGATAGCAGCTTGTGCTTTTGTTTATATTTTGGTGGATGACTATGCAGGGGCCTATTCACACTGTATATATACTATTCTGCCCTTCCGGTAATCAGCAGCATATTATGGGGGGAAAAAGGAAAATGGAGAGAGCCATCTGTAGCTCACTCTCTAATGACGAGGATAAGACTCCATTCACAGCACATGAGTCATACCCGACGCCGCGATGTAAGTATATACAGTCACAGCATACGGCAACACAAAGGGATAAGTGTAGTGGTAGAAAAGATTACGGCTTTATGGTTTTGAAAGGATAAGTAATCATGTTGCTTCTTTTCATGGCCAGATGTGGACACCAGCACCAGGCTGGAGCTTTCTGCTCCAAAATCCTCCTCAAAAACAGCTTTAAAAACACTCATCCATTTCTATGGAAAATCCACTTTGATGCTAATAAGAGTATTTTTTTTTTTAGCTTTTTTTTGTTCCTTAACAGGTTTTGAAAAACACCTGATGACGCTTCTTTGAAGAAGCTCCTGAAGGAAAACTCTCCAAACTAGGAGAGGATGCAAACTCTTCAAGGCGAGAACTGTTACAAAACTCTTCAAATCAGGAATAGAAAAACCTCTCCAAAAAGATCATTAAAAAAATGCTTCCTTAAGTGGAAAAAACCTGAACACCTCAAAAAAGTGTGTAAATATAGCCTTTCTCTGCGGTGAGCAATGCCTGATAGCAGATAAAAAACTTTCCAAAACAGCGCCACTACTACCCATGGCGGTATTTGGTATTGCAGCTCAGTCCTATTTATTTTAATTGTTTTCTAAATTGTATTAACGGACTAATATTTTTTTTCCTTTATTCTTGACAACCAAGCCCTTTTAAGCGAGTCTGTGACCCTTAAAACACTAACCAAATCCTTTATATAGGTATGTAGGGGTCTTAGCCCCTATAAAAATTATACTAGTCGTATAGATTTTTAGTCGGCATAGAAAAACGTTTTTGTATGGAAATGATGGGCTTTTGGTGCCCCTTTGGAATGGCCACGGGCTCTGTCCACCATTACACTCCTTAGTTTGCACACTGAACACTGTCATATCTTGAATGACAGCACTCAATGGAGTGCTGCCTGAACTCTGCAGCCACACTCACATAGTGTTATTGGTGGCTCTTCCTTTTCTCCTGTCTACAGTATAGTAAGTGGTAGCTGCAGACAGGAGCCAAGGAAGAGAGCTGGCATTGACACTATATGAGCACGGCTGCAGTGCCTGTGCGAAACTGCCAATTGACAACACTGCGGCCTTGGATAAATAGTATAATTTCAAGCTCTTTTTCTAGGCTCCTGTTTGTGGACGCTGCAGACAGGAACCAAGGAAGAGTGCTGGCAATGACACCATATCAGGGCAGCTGCAGTGTCCGTGCGAAGCTGCTGATTGACAGGACTGTAGCCTCGCACAAATAGTATCATTGCAGCTCTCTTCATTATCTCCTGTCTGCAGTATAGTAACCGGTAGCTGCAGACAGGAGCCAAGGAAGAGAGCTGGCAATTACACCATATCAGGGCAGCTGCAGTGTCCGTGCGAAGCTGCTGATTGACAGGACTGTAGCCTCGCACAAATAGTATCATTGCAGCTCTCTTCATTATCTCCTGTCTGCAGTATAGTAACCGGTAGCTGCAGACAGGAGCCAAGGAAGAGAGCTGGCAATTACACCATATGAGCAGGCTGCAGTGTCCGTGCAAAACTGCTGATTTACAGCAATGTAGCCTCACCCAAACAGTATCACTGCCGCTCTGTTCATTATCTCCTGCCTGCAGTATAGTAAGCGGTAGCTGCAGACAGAACCTAAGGAAGAGAGCTGGTCATGACCCCATATCACGGCGGTCTCTTTCTTGGCTGGTAATGACACCATATCAGGGGACTGCAGTGTCTCTGCGAAACTGCCAATTGACAGCACTGTGGCCTTGGATAAATAGTATAATTTCCATCTCTTTTCCTAGGCTCCTATCTGTGTACACTGCAGACAGGAGCCAAGGAAGAGTGCTGGCAATGACACCATATCAGGGCAGCTGCAGTGTCCGTGCAAAGCTGCTGATTGACAGGACTGTAGCCTCGCCCAAATAGTATAATTGCAGCTCTCTTTATTATCTCCTGTCTGCAGTATAGTAACCGATAGCTGCAGACAGGAGCCAAGGAAGAGAGCTGGCAATTACACCATATGAGGGGACTGCAGTGTCCGTGCAAAACTGCTGATTGACAGCAATGTAGCCTCACCCAAACAGTATCACTGCCGCTCTGTTCATTATCTCCTGTCTGCAGTATAGTAAGCGGTAGCTGCAGACAGGAGCCAATGAAGAGAGCTGGTAATTTCACCATATGAGTACAGCTGCAGTGTCCGAGCAAAACTGCTGATTGACAGCACTCTAACCTAAACCAAACAGTATCACTGCCGCTCTGTTCATTATCTCCTATCTGAAGTATAGTGAGTGGTAGCTGCAGACAGGCCCTAAGGAAGAGAGCTGGAAATGACCCTATATTATGGCGGCTGCAGTGTCCGTGCAAATCTGCTGATTGACAGCACTGTAGCAATGTCCAAATAGTATCATTACCAATCTCTACCTTATCTCCTGTCTGCAGTATAGTAACCGGTAGCTGCAGACAGGAGCCAAGGAAGAGAGCTGGTAATTACACCATATGAGCAGACTGCAGTGTCCGTGCGAAGCTGATGATTGACAGCACTGTAGCTTTGCTCAAATAGTATCATTGCCGCTCTCTTCCTTATCTCCTGTCTGCAGTATACTAAGTGGCAGCCGCAGACAGGAGCCAAAGAAGAGAGCTTTAAATGAGACCATATGAGCATGTCTGCAGTGTCCGTGCAAAGATACTGATTGATAGCACTGTAGCCTCGCTCAAATAGTATCATTGCTTGCTCTTCTCTCTGGCTCCTGTCTGCTGCTGCTGCTGCAGACAGGAGCCAAAGATGAGAGACGCCAATAACACTATGTGATCGTGGCTGCAGTGTCCATGCACAGGTGTTCAGAGCCACTGGTTGAGTTCAATGCTGTCAGTCAGCGGCTCTGCACATTCGCACGGACACTGCAGCATGCTCACATAGGGTATCATTGCCGGCTCTCATCCTTGGCTCCTGTCTGCAGCTGCCGCTGTGTACTGTACTGCGGACAAGAACTGGCAATGATACATATTTCACAACAGATTGAATACTGTAGAGAAAAAGGGACATTTTTTTTCTATTCTGTTAAACATTGGATCCTGATGGAACAGGTGCTTATTGCACATGTTGCATTTGATGTCAATCTGCCATCTGTCTGAATCCCTATGAAATGAATGGGATCCGTTCACTTTTATTAAATGAATGTGAATTACATGAAAATACCTCTCTGATCATTTGTTTAAGAAGTTTCTAAAAATATCTGGTGGGGGAAACGTTCACGTCAATTCCTGATGGAATCCGCTGCAAACTTCTGTCCAATGAAAAAGCTGCAAGAAAATGCTTTAGGAAAAGAAAACTCTTCCAAAAGCTCTTCAGTCCAGGAAAAGATCCTCCAAAGACTGAGTGTTTCCCGAACGTTTCTGTCTTCATTTTTTACTTTCTCGAAAAAAAACAACCTCTGTGTGTACACAGCCTTACTTTTATTCTGTACCAGATCACTCTAAAATGCCTGGAGTAAGGAGAACGCCAAAGCCAAGAAAGAATGCTTAGAGATTTCAGCTCTGAAGGCTGCAGAATTATGAATTCAACATCAAGCAATAAATTCATTATTTATGAAAGATCACATTAGTGAAGTCTTGGATCTCCGACAACCATTGATTTGTACTATGAAAGGGCTCTATGGAGCAATTAAACCCCTTGACACTGTTCGGAGATTTCTGATATTGGATATCTGACCTAAAACTCATTTAAACCAATGGATCACAATGTTGCAGGACTTCAATGTAATATTCTCACATCTAATCACGGCAGATCGTTTCAACTTAATATCCCCTTTACATTTTCTAAATCATCAATTAAATTAAACTGGAGCTTACTGAAGGGCCCTTAGTTGACTCTTATTAAGAAGATCAGTAGTAGCAATGCTCTATGGGAGAAAAGACATGCAAATTAGCTCTCTCCCAGAGGGATGAAAATTATCTCACTACTGCCACCTATTGGAGACATATCCCAGCTCTGACTTTTGTGTTTTAGGGCTGTGCGGTGGATTATATTTTGCTGATGTTTTTACAAATACTATTTTTAGGGCGATATGATGTTTTAATCGCCTGTTATGGCATTTTATTGCAATATTGCAGTACCATAAAACTCGTAATCCTCGCGTTTTAATTTTATTTTGTAATGCTGTTTATCAATCAGATTAATTTATTTGAAAATTTTGATAGATCGGACATATCTGAACATGGTGACACCAAATAAGTGTCTTTTTATTGCTTTATTTTCAATGGGGCCAAAGGATTTGAACTTTTTTGGTTTTGAACTGTTTTCAACTTTCTAAACTTTTTTTTTTTCTCCTTTCTTATTGTTTTTGAGACTTGAAGCTGCAATCTTCTATCACTTGTGCTGTACAGAGCAATGCATGAGCATCAGCGTCACATCAACATCAGCCCCGCTCTGTACAACAGAAATGCTGATCTCCTGTGAATGTCGGCGCTCTGCCAACGTTCACAGGAAATCCAAGGCATCGAGACAGCTCCTCTCCATTTTATCAATCTTTATTTGCCCCAACATCCAAAAGAGAAAGTGCAATAACAACGTTTCGGCCGACAAGGGGCCTTTTTCAAGCCTTAAACATAACATATTTTTATGGCTTGAGAAAGGCCCCTTGTCACCCGAAACGTTGTTATTGCACTTTTTCCTTCTGTATGCTGGGACAAATAAAGATTGATAAAATGGAGAGGAGCTGTCTCGATGCCTTGGATTTCCTTGGAGTTTCTATAAAGTTGCAGCCGGTGGAGAGCTGTATCAAGCGCCATGAGTAGTGAAGTGCTGCATGGGACATTGTTGGTTCACAGGACATTCATCATGACAGTCTGACCCTGGCTATCATGAAAACCCATTGGCGCCCAGCGATTATGTCACGTGGTCACCAATGACATGCTCCCCACCGATGCATGTTAAATCCCACTATCAGAAATTGAGAGCAGGATTTAACTAGTTAACAACAACGGGTGGATCTTCAATCTGTTAAGGCCCCGTTACACGCTACGATTTATCTGACGATATGTCGTCGGGGTCACTGATTCCGTGACGCACATCCGGCATCGTTAGCGACGTCGTTGCGTGTGATACCTACGAGCGACTCTGAACGATCGCAAATAGGTTGAAAATCGTTGATCGTTGACACGTCGTTCATTTTCAAAATATTGTTCGTCGTTTGGAACGCAGCAGACATATTGCTACGTTTGACACCCTGCCAACGATGATCAACATCCACACGACCGCCTGGGTCAAACTATATATCACTGAACGATGTTGCGTCGTTTGTGAGATCGTTACGTGTGACCGCTAATAAACGACCTATGTGCGATCTCGGCAAATCGTAACTACGATCTGGGCGTGTCACATCGCTAATGAGATTGTCAGATAAATCGTAGCGTGTAACAGGGCCTTTAGAGGCACATATTGGCCAATCATGCAAAGATGCGGGCTCGTCGTGTGAGCCCGCATAAAACGCAGGGAAAAGACCTTGGACAGGGCGGAGATAGATGTAAAATAAGCAGGTGGGAAGGTGCACTTAAATGTTTGGCCCTGCCATGGTGCACCGAGTGCCTGTGCTTGGTTTGAACAGTCATCCTGTGTTTCAGTGAGTTCTTTTAATAGTAACTATCCATTATTTTTTGCCTTTGGCCAGCTGAATAGTAATGTTTCACGTGCATGCATGAGCCCGCATAAAAAGCAGGGACACAATGGAAAATAAGCAGGTGGTAAGATGTACTTCAATGTTTGGCCCTGCCATGGTGCAGCGAGTGCCTGTGCTTGGTTTCAACAGTCATCAGTGAGTCCTTCTAATAGTAGCCGTCCATTATTTTTTGCCTCTGGCCAGCTGAGTAGTAATGTTTTGCGTACGTGCATGTGTGGCGCCCCTGAGGCTTCCATCGCCATAGGAACATTGCACCCCAGCCAGAGGTGTGATGTCCCATCCTGGGTAAGGAAGGGGGTAAACGCCGGTCCATAGGTAAATTTGCACTACACCCATTGTTAGGTACACACAGGGACCGGGGATAGTGGCAGCCACCCCCCATGCTGCATGCTGGGGGGGGGCGTAAGACCCATCCCTTCTCCCATAGGGTAGGGCCTAGCAACTGGGTAGGTGAGAGGAGCCAGCCGAGAGTAAAGTAGTGACAGGAAGGTCAAGTTTAGTCAGTGTGAGTTGAGAGGAGTTGAAGTAAGGAGGAGAGCTGAGAGGAGTGAGAAGAGAAGTGCTCTAGTCAGTCAGGAGCAAGAAGGAGAAAGTGACACATCCTGGTGGAGACCCTGGGGCCCAGCTAGGTCCAGGTGACACCACAGCTGAGAACAGAAGGGATTCCAGGGCCACTGAAAGGCTTTCAAGCACAGGGCCTGTTCCACAGAAAGATCAGGTGGAGGGATCAAGCTGCAGACGGGGAACGGTCCCTAAAAACTGGAAAAAGGGTAAAGTTCCAGCTAGGCAAGCCCCTTGTCCGGAGGCTGTAGTGGAGGCCAAGCCAGGTTCATCCAGCAAAGGCAAGGCTTAGAAGACAGCTGAAGAGAGGGACACAATAGACGGGTGCACCGGCTTTTATTCCCAGATCTACCCGGGATCAGCGGTGGTCCTTGACAGGGGGTTCCAGCAGTCCAAAGGCACCAGTGCACCACAACCCAGGAACTGTGAGTAAATATCTTGAAACTGCATCCCCCTGGTGTCGCCTCTGTCATTTCGTCTGCACTGCACCAGCTACATCACCCTCATAGACTTTTACAAACACCAATTGTTGCCCCGGGGTACCGCTCCACCTGTGGGGAGCAGGACCATCCAAGCTGCCATTCCACCAGCCCCGGAGGCCCCATACAGCAGCGGCGGCTTAATAGCCGCAAACCACAAGTGGCGTCACGAATATAAACTTTAAGCACCCCCACTGAAGCCATATTAATTGACTACCCCATGGACTAGTCCGGCCCGACACCGGGTGTCCCATAGCCCTGGGGTGGGCGAGTCACATGAGCACTCATCAAAGGCAGGGACACGATGGAAAATAAGCAGGTGGTAAGATGTACTTAAATGTTCAGCCCCACAATGGTGCACTGAGCGCCCGTGCTTGGTTTGAACAGTCATCCTGTGCTCAGTGAGTCCTTTTAATAGTAACTGTCCATTATTTTTTGCCTTTGGCCAGCTGAATAGTAATGCTTCGCTTACTCCAGGATCCATCTTTATTGATCCCTCATAAATGCAGAGCATCATTCATAATCAATACTAGAACTATACGCTTGGAAGCTCAACTTCTTAGGATATTGTGTCTTTTTGTGTTTGTTTTTTTTAACCACTATATTTGAGGAGGTAGTGGAAGTCTTGATTTTGCCCAAGGAGCCCTCGTACTGTGGAGGTGGGGTGGGGGTGATTTTTAGATTCAGGATTTGTAGCATGTGCTGATTCCACATCGATAAGAAGACTACCACTGCTTTGAATATGACCACTATATATCGTAATGTTTTACCACTTTCCCATATTCCTTCTGCTTTAATTACTTATTGTTTTGATTATCACTGCTTTCTTTATGTGAAAGGAAACTTCACTTCCTATAAGAACGCTGTGTCCTGCCTCTGTGTCCTGCCTCTGTGTCCTGCCTCTGTGTCCTGCCTCTGTGTCCTGCCTCTGTGTCCTGCCTCTGTGTCCTGCCTCTGTGCCCTGCCCCTGTGCCCTGCCCCTGTGCCCTGCCCCTGTGCCCTGCCTTTGTGTCCTGCCCCTGTGCCCTGCCTTTGTGTCCTGCCTTTGTGTCCTGCCTCTGTGTCCTGCCTCTGTGTCCTGCCTCTGTGTCCTGCCTCTGTGTCCTGCCTCTGTGTCCTGCCTCTGTGTCCTGCCTCTGTGTCCTGCCTCTGTGTCCTGCCTCTGTGTCCTGCCTCTGTGCCCTGCCTCTGTGTCCTACTTTTCACACAACTACAAAGTATCTTGATACATTAAAATCTCTCCCGGAATTTAGGGAAAAAGGAAACTTGATCTTATGAAGGATTCCCCATATTGATACAATACAACAAGCTGCAGAACTATAGGGGGCTTTACACGCTACGATATCGTTAATGATTTATCGTCGGGGTCACGCCGTTAGTGCCGCACATCCGGCGTCATTAACGATATCGCAGCGTGTGACACTTTTGTGCGACCTAAAACGATTGCAAAAGCAGCCCAAATCGTTTGCCGTGGAGAGGTCGTCCTAAAACAAAAAATCGTTCTCTTCTAATTAACGATGTTGTTCCTCGTTCCTGCAGCAGCACACATCGCTGTGTGTGACACCTCAGAAGCGAGGAACGTCTCCTTACCTGCCTCCACCGGCAATGCGGAAGGAAGAGGTGGGCGGGATGTTATGTCCCGCTCATCTCCACCCCCCCGCTTCTATTGGACGACTGCCGTGTGACGTCGCTGTGACGCCGCACGACCCGCCCCCTTAGAAAGGAGGCGGATCGCCTGCCAGGGCGACGTCGCAGGACAGGTAAGTAGTGTGACGGGGGTAAGCGATGTTGTGCGCGACGGGCAGCGATTTGCCCGTGTCGCACAAACGATGGGGGCGGGTACGCACGCTAGCGATATCGGTACCGATATCGCAGCGTGTAAAGCCCGCTTATGTCTAGAAAGCGTATTCAACATCTAGGGGTAAGTAATAGTAAAAGAATAGAAAAGTTACCATTCGCTGATGGAAAGCAGAGATTTTGAAAATGATGACAACTAGAGAACTGATGACTTTTCTATTATACAATAATTAAAGGGGTATTCTGGTGCTGAAGAGTTGTTACTACTGGATAGGTGATAACTGATCAGTGAAGGTCGTCGGAAGTGATGGGTCCTAAATTACTTGTGTGAATGGAGCTACTGCTATGTAATGATGTTGCGGCAGTATACCAATTCGAGGCTCCAGAGATTCCGCAGATAGGAAGAAGATCAAAGTGTTCTGGTCTAGTAGTCACAGGCTACTGACGTGGCCATTGGACCAAAAAGTCTGCAAATCTTTTTGCCCAATTTTAATCAACTGTAAACTGAGTCGTAGCCCAATGTCCAGTTACACGAGGGATTTTGGAACCCTTACTTTGGAAAACAATTGGAGTCCTAGTGGTTCGAACCCGACCAATATACCAGTCTATTTTTCTTGCCACCTATTTTTCAGTCCTTCCTACTATATACACTGCTCACAAAAAGTTAGGGATATTTTGGCTTTTGGGAGAAATTTTATAACGTTCCTAAAATGCCCTCTAACCTTTTCAGGAGAACTTGATGTGACCTTCTCTAATCTTTTGGATGCTCATGTCCAACTGTTCAATGTTTCAGTACTTTTTGCACAACTTACTGTTCTCTAACAAGGAGCTTAATGGCGAAATTCACAGCAGGTGTTTGGTCTATGAATCGCCCATTAAATTTCGAAGTTCACTTAGAATTGGTATTTACGGTCCTCCTCATCATGAGACCAAGACGACACCTAACAATTGCTCAGCAGTACCGCGCCATTGTGAGGCTTCAAGCAGGAGATTCTCAGATAGAAGTGGTCACTGAGCTTAGAGTGTCAGCAGCAGGTTGCAACAGAGATACATAGAGACTGGAAGAGTCACAGAAAGGCAGAGAAGTGAACGTCCTTTGGCCACATACCACACTGATGACTGCTTCATTGTGAACAATGGCCTGTGGAACCGGATGATGAATGTGATGAATGTAACACAACTCCAAGCACATTTAAGGAGGTGAGAGGCCCTCAAGTGTCATGTCAGACCAATCAAAACCATTTACATCAGTGTGGTCTCTGGGCTAGATTATCTGTAAAGTACCTGACCACACCACCAACTACTGTCATCATCTATGCTGGATGAGGGACCAGTGGCCTCAGTGCTGGTCACTGATGAAAGTCGATTCAGGCTGAGCAGAAATGGTGGCCACCAACGATGTTGGAGGCATCAAGAAGAGCGCTATGCATCAACCATTCTTGTTACCAGACGAGCCTTTGGTGGTGGTGTTACAATGTAGGCCGGTGTGTCTAGTCTGTACAGAACGATCCTACACTGTGTGAATGGTACAGTGACAGCCCCTACTACTGGAATAACCTCATTAATCCAGTCATTGTGCTTTTGCATGAAAAACACCAGCCTAATTTCATCATCATGGAGGACAATACTCCAGCTCATCGAAGTCATATCATTATGGAACGGCTGCTGGAGACTGTGGTAACCTCAAATGGAGCGGATGCACTTTCTCCAGACCTGAATCCCATAGAAAACCTATGGCATCAGGTGAGTTACCGTGTAGAGGCCGTAACTCTGTAACCCAAAACCTCAATGACCTGAGGGTTGCCCTTCAAGAAGAGTGGGATGCCGGCCTCTGCAGACAACTATACTTGTGACCAGCAGGAGGCGTCGTTGTCAGCTGTAATTGATGCTCAAGACCACATGACATGTTATTGAGACAGTGACATTTTTGGGGGGTGGAGGGGTGTACCCACCAGTGTTGTTGGCTTTTGTTTCAATAAATTGTTCAAGATGAGGAAATCACCATTGCTCTTTCTACCTAAATGCCCGACTCTCATGAGAAAATATCAGTGTAGCCTGAACGTTTTACGTTTTCCATAAATTTCACCCAAAAGTCAAATATCCCAAACTGTTTGTGAGTAGTTTGGTTTTACGATTCTTGTCCTACTGGCGGCTTGGGAAAGGTTCTGCTTCATTCCGTGTGTGGCGCGTATGTTTCCTTGCTCATTACAGCAAAACATCTTGCAGGAGTCATAGGTAGTGACCTAGAAATATCTCTGTAATATAGAAAAGAGCGGAGACCGGGAACAGATCCATTTATCTGTACATTTCTCTAAGACAAAAGACTATATTTAACGTGAGAAACGCAGAAGAGAGTAAAATTGGAGCAGTATTTTACATTAAAAGTCTACGGAGACAAGACTTTAAGGACCTCAACGTGTGCGCAGCGAAGGAACGGGAGGCAGCCGCAGAACATAAAAGACACGTTCGGATACATCAAAGCAATCGTCCAGGGACTCGATAGATCTTATTGCCAGGAAAAATGAAGATAGAGAGAGAGTGGGATCAGGAGCTAAGCTTGGGAGGGAAGCCCTAGAGAGACGTGAGAAAAACTCGTCCGCGTCAAATTGAGGTGGGTGCGCGGAAAGGAATTCCCCCCCGAGGAGGTAAAGGGCAAAGAAGGGGCATATAAATGGTAGACAGTCAGATATCAAAGATCTGCCGCACTTAGCTCAAAGCTTGATGTGAATTTAATCAAGGAAGATGCGACGGGAAAGCTACAGAGGGCAATGGAGGTAAAAAAAAATATGGAGGTGTGGCGCCCCTGAGTATATGAGGGTGCCACAGGGTACTGCAATCCTTACCAAGGGTGCAGGACCTACCCCTTATGGTTGCAGGTTCCTAAGAAACCGGTGTCACTACCATCAGCACCACAAATCCCAATCACACCTCACACCATGACCTGTCAGACACACCAGTGAGTTGGTTAAGCTGGAATAGGGCCACCCACCTAGGGGTCAGGCAGACTGGTGGGAGAGAAGAAGCAGGAGAGTAGTGAGAGCCCTCAAGGAGTGAGGAGCTGGAGTAGTAGCTGGAGTAGGAGCTAGACCGAGGTTGGGTCGCAGATGGTGGTCCGGGACCAGAGGAGTCGGGGACCAGTGACAGAGACATTGGAAAGGGTGCGACGTGCATAGTCTAGGAGGACTGTCGGCATCAGAAACCCAAAAGAACTGACCGGTACCGAGCATGACGGGGTACAGGACCCTAGGTCAGGAGCCGATTCAACGTCCTGATAATTAACCTGGGAGGGAGAGTATCTTTATGAACTTCCCTAAGAGCTCAGAGATTGAAGGCATCAGCACACCGCGGGGGACAGGGCTTTCCAGTAACGCGGCCCACTAAAATCCCAAGTGCCAGCCATCAAGAGCACAGCTACACTAAAATATAGTGAGCGGGGCCCCAACAGCTTCAAGCCGAGGGGCCACAACAGAGAACTAAATTGTGCACGGAGGCGGCTCCGGATTACCCAGTGACACCGGTGGGAGCGGACACCTGGACTGGCTCCTCGCAGTGACTGTGATACACAGAGACTTTGGTTTACCTACAGCGTGTGTGTCTACTTTATAATCCTCATCCAGCACCACGACTACCCACAGTGAGTACCCTGGTCCCCCTGCACCCTGCGCTCCCAAATATCCCACCAAAACCCCAGAGGCCGGGGCCTTCCCTACCTGCAGAGGGACTGACACCTTGCTGCTCCACACCATCTGCCCCGGTACTCCTTCCAGCAGCGGTGGTATTCGCATTACCGCAACCCGCAGGTGGTGTCACAAACTTCTCCCCTGTGTATAATCCCCTGTCAAGGATCGGAGTGAGTGCCGAGCCCGGGTCCAGACCCCTCGAGCAACGACCACCCCATATCCGAGCACCCCGGTCTGCGCCGGGGCGGCACAGAGGCACTTAGTGATATTTTTTAGAATGATCAGATTCTGAAAATCGCCCCCTGTATGATAAACTGATAAAAACGGATATCTGTGCTAGAATAGAAAGCGATCAATGTAAGACAATCCAGTGGCAAGTGTTTAGTTTCCCTGCAGCACCCCCGCAGGAGAAATGAAGAATTACAAAGTCTTCTTAATGCACAGACCTGATGGGTCCTCCAGATTGAGGAAATCTTTTTATATATTTGTCACCGTTCCACTTTGCAGAGCATCTTACACACTAGTGATGCTCTGCCACGCTCTCCTGAACTATGGAGCCGGCAGTGGTTTCCTTTGTGCAGAGCATTTTGCATATTGTGATGCTCTGATGTGGTTCTTTGACCACTTGCTGACAGGGGTTGTTTGACAGCACAGGTTTCCATGCTAGTTCTGGGAGGTGCTTACTCAGGTGATCCACCTTCCTCGTAATTGCTTTGTTTCATTACTGAGCATGCTCTCCTAGAACCTCGCCAGTTGTACTCTCTGGTTCTGCAGTTGTGCTCTTGGTTCCTGTTTGTGCTTGTGTTCAGATCTAGACTTTTTGACTCCGGACTGTTTATTGACCCCTCTCTGCCCGCTCCCTGTTCTTGTCATTACCTCCTGTCTTCTGACCTTGGACCGTTACCTGACCACCTCTCTGCCCGTTCCCTGTTCTTGTCGTTACCTCCTGGCTTCTGACCTCGGACCGTTACCTGACCACCTCTCTGCCCGTTCCCTGTTCTTGTCATTACCTCCTGGCTTCTGACCTTTGACCGTTACCTGACCACCTCTCTGCCCGTTCCCTGTTCTTGTCGTTACCGCCTGGCTTCTGACCTCAGATCGTTACCTGACCACCTCTCTGCCCGTTCCCTGTTCGTGTCATTACCTCCTGGCTTCTGACCTTGGACCGTTACCTGACCACCTCTCTGCCTGCTCCCTATTCTTGTCGTTACCTCCTGGCTTTTGACCTCGGACTGTTACCTCCCCACCTCTCTGCCTGCTCTCTGTTCTTGTCGTTAGCTCCTGGCTCCTGACCTTGGACCTTTACCTGACCACGTCTCTGTCTGCTCCCTGAATCTAATACATACTCGCCTGGAATTCTGACCCTCGGCCTGTGACGTGACTGCGCTTCTGCTTACTCTCTGTGTCCTCCTCTTTTCTGATCCCGGCTTGGATGACTGCCCTTCCATTCATACTGTCTGTAAGTAGTGACTAGCATCACAATATAATTTTCCTTCTAGCTAGGTGAGGACATAGAGTATTTAGGAATGGGCTTTCTAAACCAGACCCTTTATATTCCATGATGCTTTCCAATTTATTCCAGTAAACATGGACCAGGGTCTACCTTTATGATCAGGGTATGTATACAAAAGAATGTACATGGACCAGGTGAAAATGGTCTCCTAGAGGGGAGGTCTTCTCAATGAAGAAGGACAATATATATGAATTAGAAGGGATTTGAAGGTCCATCATAGAAAGGGTGGTCTTCTCCAAAGGGTGGTCTTTTAAGAGCGATTTTACTCTATACATATCCTCCATATCTGTGCCTTAACATTGATATGAGAGATTACCCATTGTAGCATGTGGGATTTAGGGCACTGAAGATGGATTGTTATGGAGGACGCGAGTGAAGTGTCTCATTCTTCAGCCTCTGTCATGCTCCATCTCACATCATTATGCACACCATGCAGCCTCTCTCAAAGCAATTTCCATCTGTGATGACAGGGAGATGACACTTGACGGCTTTGTGTCCAGATCTGAAAAGGGGCACGACTGGAAAGATACCAACCAAAATAAATTCAACACAAAAATAAGTGGTCTCACAACATTCACTTATCCTGTCCATGCTAATATGCCTTCAAGGAGATTTACAGGGACGCAAAATTAGTGAAAAATGATCAGTCAACAGCAACTTGTTGACAATTTCCAGAATGCGAAATATATGCAAATTAGCTCTTTATGGAGATGAGAAACTATCTTTCCTGTGCCACCTTCTAGACTGTCTGACCCTCTAATCAGCCTGACGGAACATTAGTCAAGCCAGGCACCCATCTGTGTATTCCTGCCCCTCATCAGTGCAAAGCAAGGTTTGGCCGACTGGATGAAACGCTCTTGGTGCAGCTTTGAGGAAAAGGGATTAAAAACTGCTGAGTATGGATTTTTATACACAGTGCTCCAACCAGGTACTTGGAAATGTCTTAAACATAATTTGCATAATTTTTCCCATGGAGCAATTCCAGTAAGTTTCCATACTCAACTGGTCTCCTATCCATGTGATGGGTGTCATACCATTTTTGGCTCTTAACTCGCCAAGTGTCATGCTGGTATCTGCTGCTGTTCACACTGCAGAGTCTGAGACTTCACTCTATGCCTCCATTGGTGCTTCTGAGTTACACAGACAGGATCGGACATCGACCAGCTGTGTTCTCATTAGTGATCGGTCTTGCAGGAGTTAATTAGCCTGCTGGTTACGTCTTAAATCACATGTTGTGGTAGTCCTATCACAATCACTCCCCACCTTTTTAATATGGAGGAGCCTGTCTTACCATGCCGACTATAGCTTTAACTACACTGGTCTGTGTGCTGCTGTATCTATGTAGTCCTGCTGATGATTGTTTTGCTTTGTGCATGTAGTTGTGGAGTTCTCTCGTCGTTTTGTTGCTTCCCCTTGCTCTTATTTTCCTCCTTATCACTTCTTGTCTAATACCGCTGTATGAGCGTGCTGAGTGATCAAGTTTTGGTTTCCCCTGTTTGTCCTTATCTGTGGGTTCTACCACTTCTGTCCCAGCCCTTCCCTGGGATGAGGGAGAGGGGGTAATTAGATCAGGGCTGTACTGGAGCAGGGGAAGGAAAGCGGCCCAGACATCATCACCATCAGATGTATCCCTGGGATCAGGGACAGCTAGGGCCCCCCCTAGTCTGAGGACAAGTTTAGGAGCCCCAGTTATCCCATCATACTCCGTGGTAATAGGTGATAACTTACTGATCAGTGGAGACCCCCATCTATGGATGGGCTGCTTTCATCTCTAGTAGAATGGAGCAGCCATGTCAAACCTGATCCTCCATCCCATTCATTCCCTGTTAAGCAGCCGAGCGCTCTTCTTGTCTTTTTTATAGAATTAATGGAGTAGTCATCAAGCATGAGCATTACAGCTCCACCCTAACGCGGATAAAAGTACCATCAGTGCAGGTCACAGCGCTTGGACCCCCACCCACCTATAAGTTATCACCTAACCCATTAAAAGAGACTCACAGCCCTCTCTTAAGTAGATGACAGAGTAAGGTTTCTTGATTTGTAACCCTTGGGGTGTCAATATGTACAAATCCCAGCTCTTCCGATATCACTGACTTCCCATTAACATGTTGGGCTGAGGTTGCATTAGCCATTGTTATGCTCATTTGCCGAGCTGGGGACTTGCTGATGAGGCCCCCATGGATTACAGTTGGATATGTAGATATAATTTAGTATGATGCCGTCGCCTCCTCTTCTGTTTTATACTCTTCCGTTTATAGCTCATGATGCCGAGAGAATTCCCTCTTCCTTGCGAGCCGGGTTATGGAATCTGCGGGCCGCCTGCGCTGGAGATGTTTATTTTTGGAGGAACAGTTGTCTTGGTGACACTGAATCGTATGAGACGATGAAAAGTCCCAGGCATCATAGACTGGAAGCTTCTGCAGATGATTATTCTTTCCTCATTCACGTCTCACATAAATGGGATAGTGCAGCCCTGTAGTCATAGTTCCCATTCACGGGTCAAGTCACAGGTTATAACAGATACGTTTCGCCACCAGAGTGGACCTCAGGTGGCACCAGGTCCACACAGATTGATGAACCTGTAGGGTGGACACCTGATTGAAAAGAGCAGGCACTGGGTGGGTGGCAGCAACGAAGAGACGTGGGAGTCAAAGCTGGAAAAGAAGCTGGCAGGAAGCCTAGCCGGCCCTATTGGCTTCTGCCCAAATGTGATAGGAATGGAGGTGGAAGTGCATCATAAATGATGATTTTAAAGGAGTTTTATGGGAAGAAACCACTAACCTGGACCAAAGCAAACTTGACCCACCCCTGGCCAACAAGGTTGTGTTCTTATTTTCTTGGATTGAATTATCTAGCTATTTTTCTCCCCATTTTCCTTGATTTCAAATAATCTCTTGATACCTTGTGACAGGATGTTTAAAAGAGATTTTTATCATCTCCTATCTTCAGGAGCTCTCTGCCCCTGAGCGTCCTGGCGTCCAGCTTGGCAGGGTGTGGAGTGCTCCTGATGACTGACATTTTGGACAAGTATTGTGCGATCACCCATGTTACAAGCGGAGGTAGCTTTGTCCACGCAGCATCAGAGGAGCACAGGGGCACTGAATAATAAAAAAAAAAAATTCAGGACCCTGGACCAGCGGCCAGGTCAGTATTCCATATTCGCTGGATGGGATCACTGCGGATCTCTTCCTACTTGTCCACAATTCTGGCTCCCCTTTTGATTAGCGGCCTGGCTGAGCACCATGTGTGAACATCCCACCACAAGGATAATGTCACGCCAGTGTCACTGCTGTTTCTGCATTATGAGACTAGTGACAGATTTAGGGCTAGAGAGCCATTTCCATGCAAAGCTCTCTGTAGTTTCCTTTATTTTGGCATGTAATGGGTTAATGTCAGTTTCTCCTTGCCAGCAGCTTACTCATTACCTCTGCTCGTGTGCTTCTAGTTTGGGACCACTCCCAGTCCCTATATATACCCTCTGCTCCCTGTAGAGGGTGCCGGTTATACTAAGGACGGCATTACAGCGTCGATTTATCATGCGATCGCATGAGCGATCGCACCCGCCCCCGTCGTTTGTGCGTCATGGGCAATTAGTTGCCCGTGGCGCACAAAGTCGTTAATCCCCGTCACACGCACTTACCTCCCGGACGACGTCGCTCTGGGCGGCGAACATCCTCTTCCTGAAGGGGGAGGGACATTCGGCGTCATAGCGACGTCACACAGCGGCCGGCCAATAGCAGTGGAGTGGCGGAGATGAGCGGGGCGTAACATCCCGCCCACCTCCTTCCTTCCGCATTGTCGGCAGGACGCAGGTAAGCTGTGTTTGTCGTTCCCGGGGTGTCACATGGAGCGATGTGTGCTGCCTCGGGAACGATGAACAACCAGAGCGCAGAAGGAGGACTGACATTTTGAAAATGAGTGACGTGTCACCGAGCAACGATAAGGTGAGTATTTTTGCTCGCTCACAGTCGCTCGTAGCTGTCACACGCTACGATATGTCAAACGATGCGAGATATGCGTCATGGAATCCGTGACCCCCGACGACATATCGCCCGATATATTGTAGCGTGTGACGCCGGCCTAAGTCCTCAGTCTGAGTCTTGGCCTGGAGGTGGAAGGAGCTGTTGGAATCCTTTCTGTCCGTTGTAGTGTAGGCTGCAGTCCTGTTGCCTGACTCCAACCAAGATGTTGGAGTTCATCCTTTGTTGATTCCCCTGTTTGTCTTCCCTCCCTGGTGTGTTGTTTTAGTGCAGCAGTGGGACTAGTGATACTTACCTGTCCACTCACTAGCCAGGACTATTGTAGGGTCACTCCAGGCTTCAGGTTCCTGCTCGGCGACAAGTGAGAAACCTGTATATGGACTGGTTAGGAGTGCAGAGTACATTTGCAGATAAGTGGAGGAGTTGTTCATCTTCTCCCTCACTAGCGCTAGGGCCCACCTTTGTTAAAGTGCCCCCGGTATACCCCTTATTTGTTGTGGTGAAACCCCTGTGTGTTGTGTGTTTTGTTCCATGCCGGACCTTACCCAAGTCCATGCATGACAGCAAGGCTGCCTAACCAAAAGAGGAGGTCCAGGGTCCTGCAAATCAATTAGTTAATCTCTATAAATTACCCATTTAACACTATGAAACAACCCCCCCTTAACATGGACCTGACTTGCCTGTTTTAGTAAGCGCTAATATTTTTCATAAAAATACAAATCTAGTGCTTTTTTTATTATAAAACTTCCTTGTGTCATTCCTCTGATATTCTACCTGAAAGCCTATGAATAAACCGACAACTGGGTATAACCATTCTCCTCGGGGGCGTGTCACTACACAGCACTGATTGGCCATTCTCACAGTTAGGAGGCGTGTCCCTAACTGATAACACCCAGTTGTCAATTTATTCATAAATTTCAAGGAGAAATAATAATAATTATAATAGAATAATGAAACAACACAGATGCTTCAAAATAATGATTCATTGAGTCTTTTAACTAAATAGACAAGTCAGAGGAGGGGAAGTGATGAAGTTAGTGCCCCCTATAAGACTACATTATATCCAGTACAGATTTAGGCAATGGAAGGCGAAGGGGTTCCCCATTTAAATCCACTGTCATTGAAACCTAACCATTGCTTCAAGAGGACTCCCATCCTCACAATCGGGTTCTAATTCTGCGGAATGTTGGATAAGCTCCGTACAGAACGTTCTGTATAAAGATATTTTGCCACCACCCGCCTTTATCCGCATTCACTGCCCTATACAGTCATTTTTCATTTCCACCATTTCCTCCAGTTCTTATATTAATAAGTGATGGCCATAAGTTATGGTAATAAAATCTCACTTTTCCTGAATATAAGTTATGGAAAACATATTCTCTCCAGCTCACAAAGTTATGTACGGCTCCTGGGCATGCAGAATCACACAGCAGATTTGTTGTGATATTTGCTTCGAATTACCATCACGTTCTGAGGGCTGAGATGGTTGTCGAAAATTCTCAGTATCAGAATGTTGTCTTTTGTCGGAAAGAAACATATCCAATGCAGATATGACAATTACACTATTTTTTCCCCATAGGGGGCAGTATAACATTAAATTGACTCTCTAAACCTCATGCTATAGTTATACAGTACAGACCAAAAGTTTGGACACACCTTCTCATTCAAAGAGTTTTCTTTATTTTCAGGACTCTGAAAATTGTAGATTCACATTGAAGGCATCAAAACTATGAATTAACACATGTGGAATGAAATACTTAAAAAATTGTGAAACAACTGAAAATATGTCTTATATTCTAGGTTCTTCAAAGTAGCCACCTTTTGCTATGATTACTACTTTGCACACTCTTGGCATTCTCTTGATGAGCTTCAACAGGTAGTCACTGGAAATGGTTTTCCAACAGTCTTGAAGGAGTTCCCAGAGATGCTTAGCACTTGTTGGCCCTTTTGCCTTCACTCTGCAGTCCAGCTCACCCCAAACCATCTCGATTGGGTTCAGGTCTGGTGACTGTGGAGGCCAGGTCATCTGGCGTAGCACCCCATCACTTTCCTTCTTAGTCAAATAGCCCTTACACAGCCTGGAGGTGTGTTTGGGGTCATTGTCCTGTTGAAAAATAAATGATGGTCCAACTAAACGCAAACCGGATGGAATAGCACGCCGCTGCAAGATGCTGTGGTAGCCATGCTGGTTCTGTATGCCTTCAATTTTGAATAAATCCCCAACAGTGTCACCAGCAAAGCACCCCCACACCATCACACCTCCTCCTCCATGCTTCACGGTGGGAACCAGCCATGTAGAGTCCATCCGTTCACCTTTTCTACATAGACACGGTGGTTGGATCCAAAGATCTCAAATTTGGACTCATCAGAGCAAAGCACAGATTTCCACTGGTCTAATGTCCATTCCTTGTGTTCTTTAGCCCAAACAAGTCTCTTCTGCTTGTTGCCTGTCCTCAGCAGTGGTTTTCTAGCAGCTATTTTACAATGAAATATATTCTAAAGTGCCTGCAGGCAAATGGCAGCGCTTAACCCTGAAAAAAACCTGCTATATTCTTGCAGCTTGGTTCTATTGGCAAAGACACCCCTTTACTTAGCCAGGTTTTAATAAATTATATAAGGGATTTTATACAAAAAATCCACAAAGAACCAGCGCTAGATGGGTTTTTTTATATATAATTTTATTAAAGAAAATATTGCTATCCTTGTTCCAAGGCAGGGTATTTAATAGTACACAATACACTAAAAAATTTTCTTAGAACCACATATACCAGAAAAAACACAATATAAATAAGTCAGAATTGAAAATACAAATAAAAATAAAGATAGAAATAAAAATATTAATAATAATAAAAATATGAAAGATAAATCAAAAACCACACAAAGGGTTTTGGTATAAACCCGTTTCCTCAGAGGTGATCCGATATTCACAATAATTAATTTCTAACTCAGCTATCGTAATGCCCCGGCCGGTGGCATATACTTGATTTAGTAAAATATTGTGACTGATAGCATATAGGTGTACCACACCACCTCTGACTAATTTGCAAGCCTATTTTGCACACATCAAGCTTTGCACAAAATGTTGTAGAAATCAGAAACCCTCAATCCCCAATGTGATGTCAGTGGGATTTGCCAGCAGATTTTGATCTGTAGTAATATAGACCTGATTCCTCCGTTAGATAAACTGAAGTGGTTGTCAATGCAGGATTAACTTGTTAAATTTTCCAAGCACCTACTTGGAAGCATGTGGTCGTGAACAATACAGGTTGTGGAGGAGATGTCAGGTTACCACAAACCCCTTAGTTAGAGTCTCTAGACCACTTTACGGTGCCACAACTAAGCGGTCCCGTATTGTCCCAGTTCCCCAGCAGCTAGGTACAGTCGCTGGAAGCACCGATTATTTGCTGCAAATATAATGTGTGATCAGCAGTTTTACTCAACCTCTCCAGCGGGCAGTCCGATCTGTGTCCAGTGTGAGCTGAATGTGTCCACACACCGAGGGAGTTTACTTGGCAAGCTGTCACTACACAGGTAAAGCAGACAGTGCAAGATTCCAATCCAGTCCACTTCCAATGTGAACAATGAGTAGCCGTAGAGGGCACCACTGGAGGATGGTTGCAAGCAAGAATAACAGCGGTAACTTCTCAACCTTTTCAGCAGACAGTCCGGACCATGTCCTTTAGAGGCTGACTAGTGCTGCACAAGGGAGAGGTTGTTTGACAGAGAATCACCACACAGGTGGAGTAGGCAAAGCAAAGTCTTAATCCGACGCGCGTTTCGGGGGCGTGCACCGGCCCCCTTCCTCAAGGATGACTGGGCTATTGCCTAGGGCGCTATTTATGCGCATATTAAATTACTTAAAAAAAAAAAAAAAAAAAAAAAAAATTATTTTAAGAGAACATCATAAATGGTATAAATTTGCTATAATAAGTTTCTTATATTCAAAGACACTCTTGGACCAGTGATACACTAATTTTAAGGTGTGTTACATATATACATATTTATCCATATCCATTACATCCATATATGGTCATATACTCTTTTTTTTTTTTTTTTTCTTTTCTCTTTCTCTTTTTTTTTTTCTTTTTCTTTTTCTCCCTTCCCTTCCCTTTCCTTTTCTTTTCTCTTCTCCTTTCCTTTCTCTTTCCTTTGTATCAATACCAGTATCTTTAATTCTTCTGCCTATTTTTATATATAAAACTATAAATTAATTAAAAGCAAACAGTTCAATGTCATTATTGAGTCCATATGGTTTTAAAGTATTCAATTCAAAAATCCATTGGCTCTCTGCTCGTGACATTTTTTTAATAAAATCGCCACCCCTCCAGTCCTTTGTTATTTTTTAGTGTATTGTGTACTATTAAATACCCTGCCTTGGAACAAGGATAGCAATATTTTCTTTAATAAAATTATATATAAAAAAAACCCATCTAGCGCTGGTTCTTTGTGGATTTTTTGTATAAAATCCCTTATATAATTTATTTTACAATGAAGGCTGCTGCACAAAGTCTCCTCTTAACAGTTGTTCTAGAGATGAGAAGGTGTGTCCAAACTTTTGCCTGTACTGTACGTTAGCAGTATTTTTGGACAGATCAATATATACCTCTTGTATGAGAAAACCATAAAGTGGCATATGTCACTTATTGTCCAAAATGTAAAAAAAATATATATATTGCCCTGTATATGTTTTTTGTTTTTTTTCGTATGGCATCCATTTGATAAATGGTACCCTGTGGCTATGCATTCACAGCATTCCCTATGTGATGTCATCAGAGCCTTGGATTGTCAAACTAATAGCCTAAAATGAAGAAGTATATTGCTTCCCTTGCCCATCCTCTACTGGCAGTATATAGAAAATACTTCCCTCAACAGGGGGCGCTACTGAGCTTAGGATAAACTGAGGCAGGATCAGAGTAATTTTCAGATATTCCACAAAATCTATTGACCATTTAGGCAATGCCTAAGATCTCATGGTTAGAGAGAAGGAACAACTGTCTCTCAGTCCAATCAATCAAACTTAAAGTGAAGGTTTATAGCTTGTTTTTTTCCAGCACCCATGACGGCACCCTTACATCATGGTGCCGTCATGGGTTCAGAAAAAACACATTACCGGTAAGTAATTACGTATTTTTCCAGCACCCATGACGGCACCACGATGTAAGGGTGCCGTCATGGGTTCAGAAAAAACACATTACCGGTAAGTAATTACGTATTTTTCCAGCACCCATGACGGCACCACGATGTAAGGGTGCCGTCATGGGTTCAGAGGAAAACACATTACCGGTAAGTAATTACGTATTTTTCCAGCACCCATGACGGCACCACGATGTAAGGGTGCCGTCATGGGTTCAGAAAAAACACATTACCGGTAAGTAATTACGTATTTTTCCAGCACCCATGACGGCACCACGATGTAAGGGTGCCGTCATGGGTTCAGAAAAAAACACATTACCGGTAAGTAATTACGTATTTTTCCAGAACCCATGACGGCACCACGATGTAAGGGTGCCGTCATGGGTTCAGAAAAAACACATTACCGGTAAGTAATTACGTATTTTTTTTACATGAAAAATAAAGTAAATTTGCATATAGTCTTCATCATTTTGTGTATACAGCTTCTATGTAGAGCTATGTGTTTCCACAGTAACAGACTACAAGCTAGTAGTCTGAGCCTGAAATCACTTAGTCAATGTAATCTCCTTTTTACTGGTGGGAATAGAAACTAGTGTATCCAACACAAATGTGTCATCATTATGTTGGACCCATGTTCTTTATTCCTTAGCAGATGGTGTCAAGGGTGTGTGGCCGCAACCAGGTGAGGAGGACAAAGTGTCTCCTGCCTACAGTCAAGTATGATGGTGGAGTGTCAAGGTTTGAGGCTGTAAAGCAGTGCCGGCTGAGAGGACCTACAGTTCATTGAGGGAACCATGAATGTCAACATGTACTGTGACATACTGAAGTAGAGCATGATCCCCTCCATTCATATTCCAACATTTTAACAATCCCAAACACCTCCAAGACGATCACTGCTTTGCTAAAGAAACTGAGGGTGAAGGTGCTGGACTGGCCAAGCGTCTCCAGACTTAAAGCCTATGGAGCGTCTGTAGGGCCTCCTCACATGGAAGATGGAGGAGCGCAAGGTCTCCAGCATCCACCAGGTCATCATGGAGGATGGAATAGGATCCAGCGGCTCCTGTGAAGCTCTAGTGACCTCCGTGCGCAAAAGAGATAATACAGTGCTGGAACATCACACAAAATATTAACACTTTGGGCAGACCATTTTCTCTTTGGGGTGTACTCACTTTTGTGATATACTGTACAGAAAAAAATGGAATAAACAAGATTTAAATAGATGGAATGATAACTAATTTCATCTAAGCTGCAAATGCATTTTAAGGGACCATAAACGTATAGAAAATGTGGTTATGTGCTGCTGTACACCGATTATGTTGGGATTACTTGGTTCTAGTTATTATAGTCCATCTCCAATAAAGGGGATTTGAGTGCATGTGCCCCTTTCTCATCAGTGAGAATAAGAACAGGACCCCTTTCAGTCTTAAGACCCCCCAAAAACATTAGACAACAGTCTGACAAACCTCATTTTTTTGCAGAACCGGATAAAGATTATATGATTTTTTTAGGGACTCACAGTTCTCTTCAACATATCATGCTTTGGGGATAAAAGGATTGGATATTTGGAATGTTAGCACTCAATCCTTTTATTTGGCAGAGATACACCTCTCGAACAGAGGGGGCTCGGCCGAGCTTTGCTGTGTATAGAGGTGTCAGGAGAGATAGCTGTTACCCAAATTATTACTGGACCAACAGCTATCCGATGTGGATGGTCAGCTTCAGAATGAGTGACAGCCCTACTGTCTGCTCTCGCTGACTGACGTGTTATTTGGGGAGCCCAATTAAGGAACCCCCATGACAATGCCTCTCATCCAAGCACCAGCCCTAATCTGCACCTGGAATAAGCACAAAAAAATAGCTGTGACATTTATGCTGCGCACAGAAAAGTTACTGCCTGAAGGCAGAAAAAACTATAGCGCACAGCATGTAAAATAAAAAGCGAAAACATAGCAATTCATTCCATCAGGGATCTATCACCAGGACGGGCTCGTGCTGGATTACAAGGGTTGTCTGGCTTAGAGAACCCATAGTCAATAACAGGGTGGGCTAGTGACACCCTTTCTCTATAGACAGTCTCTTTTCAGGAGGACCCAGCAGATCCATTCATTACACAGACATCCCAGTGTAATTCTTCAATTGTCCTGTAGTGGCGCCCTACATGGGACATTTGCTGATCACTGGAGGTCCCTCCTGGCATCCATACTCTGGTTTTAGTATATCATCGAGAGACCCATAGAAAAGAAGGGATTGTCCTAAGTCAAACATGTAAGAGCCCTTTAAAGAATGAATTAAAGGGTACAATCATCAGTGTCTGGAGGGAGCCTGAATGTTGCATTTGGCTAAGCACCATATTAAACACCATTCATTACAAAAGTTGTTTGTTAAGTCAACTGATACTACTCAAGCCTCCATCCTTTTTTTTTTCTCCTGGAAGATAAGCCTCCATCCTTTTTTTTTTTCTCCCGGAAGATAAGCCTCCATCCTTTTTTTTTTTTTCTCCCGGGAGATAAGCCTCCATCCTTTTTTTTTCTCCCGTGAGATAAGCCTCCATCCTTCATTTCTGTCGGGAGAAAAGCCTCCATCCTTTTTTTTTTCTCCGGGAGATAAGCCTCCATCCTTTTTTTTCTCCCAGGAGATAAGCCTCCTTCCTTCTTTTCTGTCGGGAGAAAAGCCTCCATCCTTTTTTTCTCTCGGGAGATAAGCCTCCATCCTTTTTTTTTCTCTCGGGAGATAAGCCTCCATCCTTTTTTTTTCTCTCGGGAGATAAGCCTCCATCCTTTTTTTCTGCCGGGAGAAAAGCCTCCATCCTTTTTTTCTCCCGGGAGATAAGCCTCCTTCATTTTTTTCTCCCGGGAGATAAGCCTCCATCCTTTTTTGCCATTAAAAACACATGCGGACTCAGTATTACAGAGCATGCATGTGTATGGATGGATGGGTGGTTACGAGTCTTAACCAACCACCCACCCATCCATACATATGCTTTATCTGTTCCACTGAGTGAGTATGCATGTATATGAACACATGGGTGATTAAGAGTCCTAACCACCCAGCTACCCATTCACATGCACTCTCTGTTCCATTGAGTGTGCATATGTTTCCAATGGTGAAAAAGGATGACGGCTTATCTCCTGGGAGAAAAAAAGGATGGGCGTTAAAATTTAACACCTTCAATTTTTCTCCACCATAAACATCTTAGCCCCATAAACAGAAAGCAGATGTTCCCGGCAAATTTGGACTCTTTAGCTCTGATGTTCACGGGTCCCTCAAAAACTGTGAGTCACCTCTAGTCATTGCTCCAAACTTGAAATGGTCAGTCTGGTCCTGTGTGCAAATTACGGGAAAGTCATCCAATGGGGAGAGGAATGCAGGCAAGATTAGAGCCACAGATGCTATTTGCACAATTGAGCAGGAGCTGTCCAGGATTTCAGCATTTCATATAATGGTCTGCAACCTGGAGCTTTCCTTCCGGGAGAGAAGTGAGCGACCGGGTGAGGGAGAGAATTGAGTGACCGGGTGACAAAATGGTCCATTAGTGTTGGGTTGATCGCGAACGAAGAGCCAGCTTCTTTATGCAAAATATGGGAGCCAGTGCAGTTTCCAGTAGGGATTGGACCAGATGACCCAGGAGGGACCTTCCAACTCCACCATTTATGATACTATCATTCTTGGGGGTAAAATTAGACAACCTGGATACCAATAAGGACTTTATGGCCACATCAGGATGAGGGTGAAAGTACCATAAATATATGTAAATCCAAAATCCAAATCCAAAAAAGGCTCTTTTGGGTGAACAGAGCCAAATGATCCAGCTCACCAAAACGAGCCGGATTACCCATCACAAAAACTCAAAAGTCTTCATAATGGCTGACTACGACTACAACCTCCTTTCAATAGGAGCATAAACTTCAGCTGTATCAAGTGATCGACTA